>NC_057872.1:14580882-14775882 GCF_019740435.1 Gambusia affinis | reverse complement strand
TGCACCAGAAGCTGGAAGGCCGGATCGAGGCTGCAACTGCTCGAAAAAGACGAGGTATCCGATGAAGACGTGAGGACTCTGGATGACTCCCTGTGAAATTAAATGTTGGAATGCAAGCTATTCAAGATCTCACTTCCACGATGAGAACAACGTCAAAGTGCAGACAAATTCCAACCTGAACACGAGCGAAACCATGCGTGTTTTTTGTTTAGCTCTATAAAGCGAACTTCCACGAACTTGCTGCTGAAAGTATAAGCACCGCACTGGCTCTGCTGCAGTAAGTTTAATCCCCCTCCAAACGGCAGGACAATGACAAGAACTAATTAAAAGCAGAAAGAAAGTCCCTTTTTTCGACTCACCCCTAGAAGTGAAGTTGCCATCACACAAAAACACTGCCCTCCTCAGAGGATCTTTTTATATTTATGAATCAGGAGCGCTGCTTTTTTCCCCCCTTCTTCTTCTAATTTTTTTTTTTTTTTTTTTTTTTTTTTTTTTTTTTAGAGGTGTGCAATACAATGATGCGTTCCCGCATTCTTCCCACAATGCAACGTCAAAGTGGCGCTGTGTGACACGGGCGACCAATCAGCTGCCCACTTGCTGCTGAGTCATCGATAAGAGCCCCTCCTCCCTTAAGACAGCTCTCCACCCTCCAACCCACCCCCGCCATAATAAAAGACAGCGGAAGGAAGGTAAAGTTAAATGAGAGTGAATTAGGAAGGAGGAATTAAGGGAGGGGGAACCGCACTTATTGAAAATTTACAGAACAGATCTCATAACATAAATTTGAAAAAGAAGGAGGAGTGATCGTGATATGGGGTCAATCAAACATGCCTGCGGAGTTAGGCAACAGGCCACACTGAAGCCATACTGAAGCCAGCATGCAAAAAAAAGTGACAGTTTACACTATAAAAATGAACTCTGTATTACATTTGATTTTACAGATTAAATCAAACTATTTGTGATGTTCAATAGCTTAAATTCTAACATTTCTGAAAAACATAGAAATATGTCATTTGGAATTGACTTATTTATTCTGTTCTTTAGTCTGACTTAGAGGAATAACAGGAATATTTAAACCAGTGGAAATAAATAACTGTCAACACGAGCTTAAAAACCACACTTTAAAAATGAATTTTGGAATGTCTAAAACTTTAGTCTTTAATGTAATTACATTGTTAACCAAAAATAATAATTTGTAAAGTTAATATTCAATATTGGCTAAATTCTAACAAGATGAAACACTTTATTTTGGTGACAAATATATTAAACAAATATTTTCATATGATTATAACTGAAGATGTTGGATTATTCAGTTCAGTAAGTCCAGCCAGAAGGTAGTAAAATGATGACGTCGTTCTAGTTTTTGCACAGTGAACGAATATATTATTGTAGTAAAAATTACAAACTTTCATAAGGTTTGAGATTCAGAGAGCTTTGGTGTTGGAGTAACAATTCAGATTTGTTTCCCAGCTTTAGCTAGTTTAATGACAGTGATTATGTTAAAGTCAGAAATGTAAACTAAACACCTTGAGGTAGTTTTTTGTCAATGACATCTAAGTTGTAGTTTTCATAAGTAAAGATTATATGCTACGTTTTCAAAGCAGGTTCCAAAAGTGCATTCTGTTTCAAAGACATTTCATTCATTAGTTTATTAACAGTGCTAATTCTAAAGCCAAACCTGCTAGTGACATCAGTTACCTGGAAGCAGTTCCCTTCTTACACTAGGGAACATTCCATCTGAAACTGTGCTTTTCATAAAAAGCGGAGTAATATTCTTAATTTTTGGAAGTGAAGTTTTAGAAGTTGTTTACATTTTTGAAACATGTTATTGCTTTAACTATTTTAGTGACAGTGCTAAGGCTAAAATCAAACTTTCTAACAAGCTAAACTTCATAAACTTCATAAACTTGATCCAATCCTTGTTACTCAGCAGGACATCTTAGTTGTGTCAGATAAGATACATGATTCATGCCTATTTGTTTGTTATTAATACATTTATATAATTCAAATTTTTTTTTTTTTTGTTCAGTTTTTTGGGAAAAAAAATAAAATAAATTTAAAAAAACTAAGCATTTTCTTTAGCTTTG
The DNA here is from genome assembly GCF_019740435.1 of Gambusia affinis. Classification (NCBI taxonomy): domain Eukaryota; kingdom Metazoa; phylum Chordata; class Actinopteri; order Cyprinodontiformes; family Poeciliidae; genus Gambusia; species Gambusia affinis. Next base: position 14,773,795 of record NC_057872.1, on the reverse strand, counting down.
TTAAATACTCAGAAAAATAAAAACTTTACATTTCTATTTTTCTTTTAATAATAAGAAAAAAATGAAAGTCTTTACATAATAAGATCATCCTGAAGAAGTTTTATCAACCAATCAGGTTGGATCTTTCATTTAAGTTCAATTGTTTTGGATCTTTTACTCTATTCAATTTTTTCATTATTGAATTAACATGCTTATTGCATTACAATATACAGACAGGAATTAATTCATAACTTATTCTGCTCTCAAACTGTCACTGCTTGTTGTGTACTTGATGAACAACTGTTAGATTCCATTTCTGGTGGGCGTGTGTGTGTGTGTGTGTGTGTGTGTGTGTGTGTGTGTGTGTGTGTGTGTGTGTGTGTGTGTGTGTGTGTGTGTGTGTGGATTATTGATCATTTCATGTTCATCTTTAGAAAAGAAATTAGACATGCTTTGAAAATTTACAACCAGTAAAAAAATATATATATATATATATATATATATATATATATATATATATATATATATATATATATATATATATATATATATATATATATATATGGTATTTTGGTTTTTTTAAGTGACTTGCCTAAAAATAGAACAATCCTGTTAAATTAAATTGGTTCATCATTTGGGAAAAAAAATAATGAAAATAAAAAAGCTAATGACATAATAAGTTGTAAGCATTATGATGTGAGCTGCATAAAATTTCATTTGAATTTCATTTAATGCATTTAAATTTTTAATTTGTTTATTTTATTTTTTTTATGCTCTGTTGACATTTGGGTCGTGCATTTAAGGAAATTAAAAAAAAATTAAAATAGGATTATTCATCACATCATCTGCCCTAACCCGTGTCGCTTCCTTTATTGCGCAGCGTGATAGATGGACAATCTGATTAATTCCTATGTTTCTAGGACTGGACAACCGCTGTTTTTTTTTGTGTTGGGTTCACCCTGAATTTCCTCTAGGTGTGAGAAAAATATGGAGTGAATAATGTAAAGATTGTGTCTGATGCGAAACCACCTGAGCGACTTGATCATTTTTGGATCATGCATCTTATTTAATTGCAAATATAATATTTATGTAAATTTTAAAAGATGGAAATAACTGATTGTCAATAACATATATGTTTATTTATATAAAAAGTAATCACTTTGACATTACAAATACTTATTATTATTATTGTTAAATAAACTGAAATAAAAAATCAAGCGGCGAATAATTTGTCCCAGCGTTAGACGCGAATAAAAAGTGATGGTGAGAAATAAAACCTACATACCGCGCTCCACCGCTCCTTTGCAGCGCATTGATTGACCCTCGCAGTTGGCTGTCAGAAAAAACACAGCACATCCTGCTCTCCGGTGTGAAACGCCAGATGATTAATTTAAATGGATATTCGCATTTTTAAATCATATTTTGAATTTTATTTACAGCTGAAATCACCAAAATTTATATTTTATTTAAGATAAAAGAGCATATTTATTTTACTGTTATATTTTGTTTTTTACATACATTATAGATTTTTCAATTTGACAAATTTTAGGCATACTTTCAACACTGTAAATAGAGTACATCATTTGTTGCTCGCAGGAGGTTAAGAACAGATGTCCGTCTGCACACGATAAGTATAAGCACAAACCCCAGACACAACTTTACATTCAAATCCTGCCTGGTGATAGGTCTCCCTTCGCCTGTTGCATCAAACTCCAGTCATCGCTGCTGCAGAGCCATGTAGCCCTTGCAGTTTTCACTTTGCGTCAGATGCACTGCAGGGCTATTGAACAGTCCTGAATCACCCATCTTTTCTCCTTTGTGTTTCTCATGAGCACGAAATCTGAACAAACTGTTCAAACATAAAAGCTGAAGAGAGAACAAGAGAGATTTGGTGGTGGAACAAAGAGCCTTTGTGAGATCGAAACCATGTTCCTTGCTTTTTGGAGAACAGACTGTAATCTGATCCTGGTGAAGAACTCCATTTTTTTTCAATTTAAGTCAAATCAAAGTCACTGTTTATCCAGAGGTCAAAATGAAAAGTAATATTGTCATTTTAAATTAAATAAATTAAATAAATAAATAAATAAATAAAATAGACGGATGACAGACAGGGACAGACAACCATTTTTACTAATCACTGCTTTGAAACACAGTAGGGTTTGCTGCTTGGCATTAACGTTTCACCATGCGCTCACAGTGTTTTGTTTGCTGCTGAAAAATTGTTTCAACACAGAAGTTTAGCCATCTTTTCTTTGCTGAAAATAAAAGAGTCAGTTAAGTGTTTCTTCAGCAGTGAAAACTGATTGTAAAGCAGCAGAGATTTACAGATGTAAATGCACTGGGGAGAACAGTTTGATTTACAGTTTTATTGCTGGAGTCATTGTAAAAAAACAAAAGATTTTTTCAAAACAAAAAAATGTACATGTTTGTTTCCGCTACACTGTTATACCCTACTTTGTGTTAGTCTGTTACATACAATTCACTGAAGTCTGGGGTTGTAATCAAACAACAGACAAATTTTGGACAAATACTCTCAAGGCACTGTAAATAGTGACAGGGTGGTTTCATGTTGTGTTTTAGCTTTCATGATAAAACAAAATGACATTGGGGTGGAAGTTCACCTTCAGGCAGGAGTAACCAGCATACAGAGCTCCTGCAAGGTTTTGGCCATATTCATATAAAATGGTAGTCAAAGCCAGGCAGCCCTCCAGTCTGTTGAGTTATTTGGTGAACAGAAATGCAGATGTGCCAGATGAGACATTACGAGGAGCATGTAATGCTTTGTTGGGTCATAAAATCAAATATACACATGTGTGTACAGACAAAAGGTGGCATGCACTAGAAGGGACTGTAAATAGCTTCTTTTATACTTCCTCTTCTCTTCTTTACCACAATACTCCATTTATAGGTTATGAACAAGGATCTTTATAATGCATTGTCTCTGACTGCTTGTTTAGTTGCCTGAGGTTGTAGATAAGTACGTTTCAAGCTCAAGCTCTTTATAACAAATCAAGATAATGTATGCTTGACTGTTCATCCTGCCTGTCTTCTTGTGATCTCAGCCACTGTCAGTGTGACACTGAACAAAAGCAAATTGTCGCCAAATAAATTCTAGTTACCTCTCTTGAGTTTCATTATCCTCCCAGCTTCTTGTTGTGTTGGATAATAATGGAAGTGAGGGTGTATGCCTGTCACCACTCAAGTGTGGGTAGAAGCCAACAGCATAGAAGAAATGTGCTTGATGCTGTTATGTCATCAAAACTTTTTGCTTTTTCAGTCAAAGTCAAACAATGATGGTGCTCCTGTTTGTGCCTGCTGCCGATGTGATAATGAAACATGTTCTCTGGAAGTGATAATGTGTTCAAGCATAATTATAAAGTGTCACATGTTTGATTTTGATAAACAAATCTGTTAAAAACACATGTTTGCATCATTTGTTTAGGGCGATTTAATTTGCCTGATGCACAATCTTTACAGGATCCTTGTTCTTTCATTGCTTTCTTGTCAAGTATTCACACAGAAAGAATGTATTTGCTCTTCTTGGTGGGGTTGCCTCACATTATCACATTTTTGTTTCTGAAAATATTCACTCTGTTGCATGCAAAAATAATGGAAAAATCTCCCCGTCTTGTAGAGAAAACACAATGCTTTAATTAAGAGTCTATCCGATTTCCCTGAGGGGAGATTGTCTTCTTCCATTAACTTAGTTTATCATATAATAAAGAGGTTGCCTTGTCCTTTCCTACCCAGACAATTGGTTTTAATCAGCCAGCAGGCCTTTCATGGCTGGTAATTTATGCCAAATTGACAAGGGTGGAGGATATCATGGAAAATCATTATGACAGGCCTCGGGTCAGTCCCTGTCACTGTCTCGTTTAATCCTGTCCACTCAGCTCATAGTCAACAACAAACTTCAAAACAGGTGGAAAATGTGATGGAAATAGCGAAGGCTTCAAGGGCGATGTTTTATAAATTGCCTCGAAGTTATTTATTTATTTATTTTTTGTAACCAAGTTTGCACATGATTTGAAGTGATTCCAGCAGGTGTGGAAATGCAAGTTGTGATTTAAGATAACAAAGTTGTCAGATTAAACAGGAACCTTTTGCTGGATAGCAGAGAGCCTGCATGGGCACACTTCTCGCCTTGCAATTTAATCACTGTATACCCAGGGAAGTATTGACAGTTGTCCTGTGGAAGCTATTAAAGTTGCTGTCCAAGGTTAAATGAAATTGCAGTTTATCAGGGCAGCATTGAGAAAATAAGGGAATCTGTTCATGGCTGTTGATTAATGTGGAGCGTGATCAACACAAGGGGTTCATTAAGCTATACATCACTGGGGTAATTTAACATGTCATAGTGCCTGCTGTCGTTCTCCTTCACACGTTCTGTGCATTCGGGATGTGTGTGAGTGTTTGTGCATTAAAATCTCTAACCTCACGTTTCGAGACTGGTTTCTGCTGGCACACCTCATACTTCATGTTAAAATGGTTTATCACAGGATATCCAACAAAAGAGGAAATCTAATGAAACTTTTATTTGCCAGGTGACAATATAGAGGGATGTGAAAAAATATGTCTACGCTTGTTTTTTTTTCACAGCTAACCAACTACTCATTTCAACCTGGAAATTTAACAATATTTGCATAAATGTTTTAATTCAGCCATCTTTTAGGGTTTTACAACAAGAATAACCTACTTTAAACAAAGCTGCAGCATCCCTGTTAAATTTCTGTTCAAATCTTGACTAGGCCACAGAAAAACATTTGAGTTTGGATCTATACTGTAGGTGAACCAGTTGATTTACTTTCTATCATCAACATGTTGCAGAATCTAAATGCTCTCATTTTAAAGTCCCAAACTGAAAACTAGACAGTCAGACATTTTTGTAGAGAACTGAATTCATGTTTGTCTGCATGTATAATGTTTATTTATTTTTTGTTTTTCAAAATAATGTTGGTTTTACACCAGATGCCATAAGATAAATACCATCCAAAAACAGTCAAACTCCTGACATGTAAGGTCACAGAACATGCTCCCCTTATCTTTGGAGAATTATCAACATATAATGCACGCATTTTGTATTATTTTAGGAACTCTGCCACAGTTGTCATTGTTGCCAAATCTCTAACTATCTCTCCTCTTATTTTAAAAGAGGCAAGCAAGACAGCCTCCCATAATATTGAGAAATGTATTGCTTTTCTGGATCTTAAACCTTCTTAATGTTAACAGAGGTTCTATTAAGTGATTTCTTTCACTGCTTTGTCTTACAATGTCCTTTGATAAATAGAATCATGATGTGAAAGTGCATTTACTTAAATTATCTTTGTCAGATCTGAAAATGTGTTTCATCTGAAACCTTTAACTTTTTTGAGATTATCTTGGGAAGGCAGAGCATCTTCAGTCAGAGGCTTTTTCAGATTAAGTGCCGTACAGACACTTAATCTGTATGGCACAGATTAAGTGTCACACAGATTAAGTGTAAAGATCTTCTGCTCACAGAAGATCTTTACTGTAAACAGCCATCACAATTTTCAGTAACTCTTTGAAGAATCTAAATTAACATTTAACACAACATTTAATTTCCCATTGGAATTAATAAAGTATTTTTGAATGGAACTTGAATTGAATTAAAGCGTCAACTTCCAGACGACTAAGGTCATCTGGAAGCAGCATCATTAGAAGTCTATTTTGTCTACATTTATGCAAATCTTCCCTTGCAGAATCACATTGAAAATCTCATCCTATGTCTTCCACCCGGGTTTGATTCCCTCTCTGCGCAGCAGCTGATGAGCATACACAGAGGTATGCTAATCAGACCTGGGAGCCTATGCTCTGGTTTCCTTCGGTTCCTCTTTTTTCTCTCTCTCTCTCCTTGTGTTTTGTTTACTTGTGGGTAATTGATGGTGCTTGAGGGACAGTCGCGAGTCGGACATGAATCATGGGCGACGTGGCTTCTGATAAGGAGTTGAAAGTCGCCTGTAATTAAGCTGGGCACTAGAGACCAATTGTTTGCAGAATGATTTGGTCGGGGCTAATTGACACTAATTGTTTAATCAGATTTCTTTCATGCCCTCCCTCCATGGTGAAAGCATGTGCACTGCACTTGCCTTTCAGGCAATGGAGAGAAAAAAAATGCTCCCTACGCTCTTGATTTCAGACTGTTTGAAAATTTGTTGTAAAATATTTTAAATTTGTCTTATTATAAAACATATAAAAAAACTGACTTATAAAAAATACATATTTGAAGATAGTAAATAAAACTCCTAAATGTTGAGATGTGACAAATTATCTTTAAAGTGAACTCACAAAATAGCAACAGTTCACAATAAATGTCCCCTTGAGGCACTTTTCAAAAATGTCAATTGAATCCCACATATATCCTAATTAATCCTAGTAATCCAAAAATAATACATTGAGCTCCGTTAATTATCCAAATTAGTTCAAAAAGTACTCTATCTGTGGAAACCTTTAGCAGGCTGCATTGATTCCTTAACTTGCAGCATCCATTCTTCCTGGACAGGCATGTAGAGTGAACAATTGCTTGTGTGGTCGTTGACTTTACAGCAATCACTCTTACCGAACATGCATATGGTGACAGTGGAGAAGAAAAACTCACCTTTAACATGGAGTAACCTCCAGCAGAACCTGGCTTATCAGATGAACTGATTTTGGAGTACTTTCTAGGTTAATAAAGAGGGGGAAGAAAAGTTAGGGAATTCTGGTTTTACCTCATTTTGTATAGTAAATGTATAAAAATATTGAACGGTACATATGGACACATACAATCAAAGTTGTTACTGGAAAAAGACTGTAGCTTTAGCTAGCTAAAGAACAAGCAAGCATTATGTCAGTTTGAACCAATTACACATCTTATTTTTAGTGGATAAACAGCTAAAGCTCAACCAAAAGTGATTGTAAAAGGCCTGAGCCCCGTCCTCGCACCTTCCTCTGAAAAATATTATTAATCAGAAAAACACTCAAAGCAAAGCACTATTTACCAAACTCTTTCTGTAAGTTTCATCCACAGATAAATAATTGGAAGAACAAATAAAACATATTGAGAACTAAATGATGAACAAGTCAAAACAGAAAGGAAGCAAGTTAGCTGCAGCTATGCCCTTGCTACTCAGCATCTTTCTGAATTTAGGCATCTGAAGTTTAATTTTAGCTTAAAACATGTATTTGTGTAGTAATATAAGTTTTTAACATAAACAATGAAATCATTATATGCTATCTCTTGTCTCAGTGCTTCACAGCTTTTATAAGAAAAGATAAAAAAATCTCCTCAAAATACATGGAGCAATTTGTCATTCTATCTGAAATTTCAATAAACCGATTTTCGCATAAATAACTACATTGGTGGAGCAGTTTCTGGCCAAGCTGCTTGTTTCAGCGAAGACGTATTATGAGTCAAGGCTGCAGCACATGTGAAGAGCTTTTTCAGAAAGATTAAATGATGAAGCGGAGCAGATAATTAGAGACGAGTCTTCCTTCTCCATCTGATTAAACCCAGCAAGTCCGAGTAACGAGCTGCTGATGGGTGGAGCTGAACACATGAACATGAGATTTAGCATCATTACATTAAACGGCAATTAGACTCGTAGCTTTTTTAATTAACACAAACTATGATGGGAAATTAATGAGGATTATTGCTCAGAGGCCAGACGAAGGAAACGTTAAATATCAGCAGCTGTGAGTCACACCACAAGTAGAGCTCTGGAAGGGTTGGAGTGGCCTGACAGGCTCACACCAAAGCTCCTCAGGTTAAATCATCCTATAAAAAAGTTACTTCCTTTTTTTTTATTAACAAACAAGCTACTTCTACCTAAATGGCCTGTTCTCTTGTCTTTTCTGTGTTGAAGCGCCTAGGCCTCTCTATCACAACAAGCTTCACTCCATGAAAACAGAAATCATGGAAACTCTGTTCAACATATAAATCAAGTTTAAATAAGAGATGCTTCATGAATGAATTCATCCGGTAATTCATTTTAAATTGTAGGTGCCAATAATTGTGCTGCAGAATTTTATTTTATTTTTTTAAATAAATTGGCAATGTGGCCTTTTTTTCCCTGCTTAAAAAAATTATTCAGATGAAAAAAAAAGTAAATATAAGTGTGAACTGTGGTGTAACTGTTAGTACTGCTGCTTTAGAGCAAGAAACTCCTGCAGTTAAATCCTGGCCTGTGACCTTTCTTCATTGAGTTTGCTGATGAATAGAAAAATAGTATTTTGCTTGGCCAGGTAAAATTCTGAATAAACTGATGATTTATTCTATTTACATAAAGGTTTTTGTTTTGTTGGAAGAAGCCAAAAATTGAAGTGTTGCAAAAAAAAATTACAAAAAGTTAATCTTTCTGTAGAAAATATGCAAAATTTTTATTCTATCGGACTAGTATTGTTGACACATAACCTTTGGACAGAGAGTTGTTGATTTTAATAGTATTGTTTTAGGATTACCTATTAGTCACATTCCAATTAGCATTTGTCTCGTCGGTGTCGTTTTTCTATAAAGTTTTCTGATTTATCTTTGCAGGCTGCCTTTACTTTGTGCTAATAATTGGATGCTATTGAAAGGATGGGTTTCATTGATTTTGTGGATGACTGGGAGCATCACCGACCCAAACCATAGATTGTCCGCAAGGTCTGTGTTGAGGCGGGATCGATGCCGGTGAATCTTCCCCCTCTGGTTTTTTATTTACTTCTGTCTCCATTGATTGAAACATGCAATAGTTCAGCGGCCATTATCACACTGACGCTAAGTTTCCCTGTCTCTTCATTGAAGCAGCTCCCTGTGTTCCTCGGCAATATCTCACTCCAGCAAGTGCTCCCATCTTTCCCTTTCTAAGTAATGAGTTAAGAGCATTGCTATGACCTGTAAACATCAATCATGAACAAAGAGGGTTGGCAGTGACTAACTGCTCCGGCAAGAGGGGAGCGAAATGAAATGAAAGTGTATAATAAAAGAAACATCCAGCTTGGTGCTTGTTGGAGAACCTGAAACGATAAACAATACCGGAGCTGAATGTAGATTATCAGCAGATGATTGCTTGATTTGATTTCTTGAAAAGATTTCTAAAACAAAGTTTGGCCTTTGACTAAAAGTTTTCATTCATTGGGAATTCACCTGAGTTTTCGTCAATCCAGTTCTCTGAGCCTGGTCATGAATGTGTATCCAGCTGTTGAGATCAAACTTCTTCTGTCAAACGGATGATCTGGATGAGCTGCCTTGCTGGATTGTCTCCTCAATACAACACGGGGACGGTCCCATTCAAGCAGCCTCAACCTGCCGTTTACATATCTTATATCGCGACGAGATGTCAGAAAGGTCAGAGTCTCGTCCTAAGTGGGGGCTCTCGTGATTCAATGTAATCAGTGTGTACTTGTTATTCAGAGTGCTGGGGCCTTTCTTTTATTTGCTGGCCCCAGAAGTTAATTTCCCTGGTGACCTTTGTGTAATAAAACAGTATTATCTGTTTGTGGAGCCACAACAAGGAAAGCAAATTAGCTTCCTCACTGGTGGTTTGGTCACAGAGGAGATCTGTTATAAGTTTATTTGCCTTAATTAGATTAAGGAAGCAGTAAAGGCATGTGTCAATGTGGACATCACTCTTTGTCTCCTTGCACTGCATTATCTGATTGCCCCAGCTGATGAATTGGACTGATTATGATTTGGATTTGTCAGAAGCAAGTTTATCCAGCAGTTCTTAGATTCGGGGCTAATTGCAAACTGCTAGAGTCAATAAAAAAAGGTTAGTTTGTGATTACAGCAGCTGCTTAAAAGAACCTGATCAAGCTGTGGATTTCTCACAGCTCTGCACGAACATGAGTCACCTGATACTGAGGAATTCCTCTAATCCTTCTCTCTACTTTTAGGGGGAGTGACACTTCTCAGTCTAAACTCTCCTTTTTGTTGTTTTTCTTGTGTGCACTCAGATAAGCTTCAATCACCGCCTTACATTTCATCTTTAAAACTTATCGAGTGTGTCACTAGTTCTAGTAAATTAATCTTCCAAAGTTCTCATTAAATGTGCACTGGCTTGGAAAAGTATTCTCACAGTTTGCATTTGTTTTATTTTACATTGATGCATGGTATTTCATAAAGTGGAAATGCTATGTGGATTTTACAGTTTGTTTGCAAATAAAAATACCTTTTTTTTAATTTACCACCTTTTTACTCTAAAATAAAATCCAATATGTCCAAATGTCTTTCAGTCAGCTATTAAGAAATAGTCTGCAAGTGTTTTATTTAATCTCAACATGAATCCAGCTGTTCTGGAAAAACCTCAGAGGTTTGATAGAAAACATTAGCAAACAACAGCAACATGAAGACCAAGGAAGACAGCAGACATCAAGAATGGGCAGAACTGTCTCTCGGTAGATGAACAGAGCTGTATCCCAAAACTTTTCCTCCTGTCTTTGCAGTGGAAATAGTTTCCACCAACCTTATTAAGGGCACATGTTTACAAATCTAAACACTTTTTAGATCACAATTTGTAGAAAAAAAATCATGTCATTTTTTTCCACTTCACAATAATAGACTAATTGTGTCAGTCTATCACATAACATCATGATAAAATATATTGAAATCTGTGTGTGTTATGTGACAAATAAGGAAAGAGTTTAATGAGTGTGGATGCTTACTTTTGCTACTTAAGTTACTCAGGTCTTGCGGACATTTGTTCTTTAATCTTCATCAAAAAGGTGCCAGATATGAATACGGCTGCAGTTTTGCTGTTTTGAATATCTCCTATAGCTGTTGCAGTCTGACGATGAATGTGAGTGGAGAGGGTGCGAGCTATGGAGGCCACAGTGAATGCAATGCTTTACTGACCCGAGGAATCTCTTTTATTACGGCCTCTTTGTGGTTCTCCCTCCGCTGCTCTGTCAGGCCTTTCAGACCCAGTGGCAGCCACCTACATTATATCCTGGATAGGCAGGACATTCATGCCTTTTTAACCCATTGTCCTTCCCCCCGGGGTGAGGGCCCAGAGCGGGATGTGAGAACCCCAGGCTGGGCATTGTGTCCCTCTGCGCTCTTCACACACCCGGCGGGGGACTTCCTTTCTGGTGTCACCGAAACCTGTGTGGTGTAATCCGCAGCTCCCCGCTGAGCAGGATGGAAAGGTTATTAAAAGCGCCTCTAATGTCTCGTTAATAAATCGCTTCCATTTTCCGCTTCATTTCTAAGTAATCGTGTTGGGAGTGTGGATAGGAAGGAATGTGTACCAGTTCTCCTGTTTTCAGTATCAAAGCAGCATAAAAATTGGGATTTCTCCCCATTGTCATCTACACGTACACAAGCACAGATCCATTAGAGATGTGACCCTCGCATTAAAGATCAAGTATCCTGACTCCTGTGTGATGGGGTCAGCCTGCGAAGTGTTGATGCTGCTGTGATTGTCAGAGGAGAGATTTTTAAACGTACCGAGTCCAGGCGAGAGGTTTTGGGTTAATGGTGTCTTATACTGTGACCTGGTGGAGGCTGCTTTTAGGTCTCCTCTGGGGGTAGCTCTTTAAAGCCGCTGGAGGTCACTCCAGTTAGAGTGCTGCTGTGTTAAGAGGTTAGAGAGCAGAGGTCCCCACAGCGTGGTATCACAAGCACTCTCCATGATGCGTTAAGGATGCTGATGCCTCTGATTGCCACACTGGGACCTGGAGGTGAGGTTAGGGCTGCCTCGGGACTGCCGGGGTAATCCCATTAACTGTGACTCCTTCAGCCCTCTCTCTCCTGGTGTGTGTGCTTGTGAGCATGGGTGTTTCAGATAGAAAAACCAAGGATACAGTGTGCGTGTGTGGGGGTGTGCGTGTGTGTGTGAGAGAGAGAGCAGGTCATGAGGGGGTGGCCCAAAAGACATTAGCCAGTCCTACAGGTTAAAGGACAGAAATATTAAAATCCGTTCATCATGTCCTATGTCCACTAACTGTGGCTGAACCCAACGAAGTTAGCCAACTAAGTGCAGTTCCAGTTTTTACATTTTAGGACGTTTGGAGCTCTACTGTCACAAAGCAGAGTTAAATTGTAAAGTTAAATGACAAAACAAATAGTTTTCTAAAATGTTTTACATATAAAAATCTTACAATTATTGCATGCATTTCCGTCGTATTGTCCCTCTGAGTCTGTACTTTGCAATAATAGCTGTAAGTCTTCTGGGTTTCTATCTCCTCCGACCTTCACATCTAGAATTTGATTTTTTGTGAAAATAATCAAGCTTAGTGAGGCTTTATGGGAAGCATATGCAAACCAGTCGTCAAGATCATCCTAATGAATATGCCTTGATCTAAATTATTCTATTGTGGCAACAACCCTAAAGGTATATTGATGTCCTGCTGGAACATGAACCTGCACCCAGTCTGAAATATTACATATATTATTCATATAATATTATATTATAAATCTTTGTAATATTTCATAATTTTATACATATTCTCATTAACCTGAATTTTGCTCTGTCTATGTCCTCATCTGTTTTGTTTCTTGGTTTTATGATGCTGATTGGCAACTTTCAGAGAGCAGCTCTCTGAGGTTAGCATTATCTAACTTCAGACCCGAAGCAGGATAGCTAAAAAAAACAAACTAAAAGACAAACACATACCTAATTTCTTTTAGATATTTTTTACATGTATTAAAGTTTTCAAATATCACATATCACTTTCCTTTTACTTTATGTGCTACTCTGTCACAAGACAAAAACCCAACTTTTCAAGCAATGTTTATGCTCAGTTTTTGCTCAGTTTAATACTCTCATCTTTTCACATATAAAATCCTTACTTTAAGTTAAACCTTTTTACTCCTCAAAAGTGCAAAATCCTAATTGAAATCTTTTGCAGCTATTAAGAAATAAGCAGTGTTTTATTTAATGTGCACATCTCTGTCATTGTTCTGGAGATGCCTGACAATATGCAACAAACCTCACTTTGTTTGTAATCTTCATCAATTATGATGTGCCAGCATTAAGACTCTGAAAGCAGGTACATGCCAAGTTGCAGATGCCACTGTTGTGCTTAATTGAATTATTCTGTGCATCCAGACACAGAGAATGCTTACACTTCACTGAAATATAAGTGGGGCAGTTAAAAGCTATCAGTGATCCTGAATAGGGAGAAAGATATTGAGGGGGTCAATCGTCAATGGCAGAGAGAGGGAGAGTGTTTGCTATTGTCCATAATGGATTCAGTGTTTGAGGGTGGGCTATTCAGTGGGGGAAAAGCATTTGGTGGGCGGGATGTGGTGGGCCAGTCATTCATGCAAGAGCGCCTATATATTGTACGTGAGATAAAGCAGCAGAAACACATGATTAGGCTCAACAACAGGTGATCTTCCTATCTACTGTAAAATTTGTTTTTCTTCTTATTTTCTGCTGAGTGTTCCCTGTAAACACGAACCAATCCATACTGGGTCAGGGAAGTCACTTGTTAAATAGGTCCAATCAGTGTTTTCAACATAACTAAAGGATTTTGTTCATCACCGTGAAGTTAACACATTAATACGTAAAAAGGTTGCATTTAATTATTTTTCTGTAACCAATGATAAGATAGATTTTTACAGTTATTGGTTATTGGGAACAATATGGTGAGTGTGTGTATTGATCCGTCCAGGAGTCTCAGCACACCTGTCAATAACAGTAGATGGATCTAATTATGGTTGCTGTTTGTGTTCTCCGTTAACTGTCAGCATGGGAGCCCTTCGTCTGTATATGTCCAACATGAGCTCACAGATCCATCCAGAGCTTTCAAAGCATTAGTGCACTGGGTTTAGAGTCCCGCCTCCCACTTAACATACCACCAATAAACCATGAGACCCATGAGAGAGAGAACAAGCATCTCATACATTTCCTAACACAGCAAATTGGTGTTTCTTGCCATCAATAATATATTTTTCTTTAAAGGTGCCTTTATTATTCACAAAATGGAGCATGCATTTGTTTTGTCTTTTATTTCTTTGTCTGCCATTGACAAAAAAACTATTTAAAAAGGAAAGCAGAACTATGATAAAAAGTGTATTACACAAACAACAAATCAGACTTTGAATGAAGAAAGGACTTCACCGTATGACAATCACCATGGGAGAAGTTTATTTCCTTGATAGTGTTGCACCAAGTAACAGGAAGTGTGTCACAATGCAAAGTCTCTGAAAGGAGGACAGAAACTGACTGAAGTAAAGACATAATGACATGTCTTGCTGTTGAATGGTAGGGAATAATCTGAAACCTGCTTGCTGTGTCTGGCAGGATCAGATTAAAACTTTAACACACCTTTTGAACCTGGACCTGACAAAAGTGACTAAGTTTTTCTAATGTCCATCATAAGCCAAACAATACCTTTAAAAACACTCTAGGATAAAAAATTAAGAACTGAACCTTGAAATAGTGATAGAAACATAGGCAGCTCACCAGTGAAGGTGAAGATGGTTCTACCAAAATAACGTCTTTAGTAGTATTTACATTTATGACATTTGGTCCCACATAGTCAACTATAAGATGCTGAGTTTTTATTGATTTGGTTCTTTTCACAAATATTTAGTGGTCCACAATTGTTTTACATATCTGGTTTTATTTCTAAATAAATGCTGAGAGAGAACAAAGTTATGCTAAATTAACTTTTTGTTTTACCAAAATAAGAGATAAAATAAATATGATCAGTTTAAAATAATTTAATTAAAATTAACATTAATCCATTTTGGGGGGGTAGTTTGTTGGGCATAGTGGCCCCCAAAATTGTCTTATTTTAAAAACAGGCTGTTAGACTAAGAAAATTCTGCAAACATACAAGTGCTGCATAATTATAACAATGATTAAAAAAAAGATAAAGATGGTGTTAACCTGGATTAACTATGCATAAAAAGTCTTTTTATGGATGAGGAAATAAAGCAAAAGTTCCATATATACATAGACAGTAAAGAAAGGAGAGGAAAACAACTGTTACACATCATCAGTGGAGAAAGCTTCAAAGACCCACAGCTTGTGTCTTTGTTGGCTCAGTGTGTCACCTCAGCGATACTCCGTTCAGGGACTCCCTCCTGTCTTCGCTGCACGTTTGAGCAGGGAAAGTCATTTTAAGTTTGAAATCTTCTCTGGTGAGCGCAACACTTCATCAAGGGTGAAGACTCCCCCTCCGGCTATCAAGAGATGTATCAGTTGGTCTGATAAAGCTCTAGCTCTGGGTCCCCACACACAACATCCCATCATACATAAAAGCAGCAGAAAAGAGGCCTTTGTCACTGTTTATCTGCACCGCTTTTCTTCCTCGCCCTTGATTTCCTCTTCAGAAAATTGATGCACCCTTAAATTGAAGCGGAGGGCTTGACAGGTAATGGTTAGTGTGATAACTGCTCAGATTTCATCAGCCAGGGTTTTTTTCTCCTTTTTTTTTTCTTTTCTATGTGTGCAATTGTTGGAACTTTGAGCTAGATTACTAGATTACCTGTCATCTAGTGCATCAGATAAAAATTCAGCAGCGTTGAGGAGAGACAGCCAACACTGCAACAGACAGGAGAAGTGGGGGGATTTTGATTGAGAATGCTAGATTGGAAAGAAACAGTGGGGATACAAATTTACATTTATCTGATTTGGAGGAAAATAAAACATATTATTACCATCACAGTTTCATGTTTTTTGAGAATTGTGATGTTTTTTTATTGTACTGTCTGCATATAGATATAATTAGCAGCTCGCTCTTCAAAGAATACCTTGATTCAACTGAGACTGCAACTCGTTAAAATACCAAACACCATGAAACTATGAGGTGTGAGAACTGACACTTTACGACACTATATTATATTGTGACATAGTTGAGTTTGTCTTATTTTGTGCATTAATTCTTTGATACATTTTAGTTCTTTTTTCTTCATGTGTCTTTCTTGATTGCCAAAATGTTGCAACCTATTTGGTTCCTCTGATGAACGTTATAGAAATCAACAGAGCTGAAATCTTTGGCAGATGTGTAGCAGCATTTTTTTTTTTTTCTTAGCTATTATGGCATTAGAAACACTCGGTTAGAGTTACATAAAACATGCATATTTTTTGACTGGGAGATTCGCAGACGAGAGAAACAGCTGTGCTGGCCTTACAATGCATTAAGTATTTCATCCCTTTTAGATGGTTAAATTGTGCATGAAATGTTGCTGGCGCAGGGTTCTCCCGAGCTGGACTGATTAGGCAACATCTGTTACATTGGGAGAAATCCGTGTCGTTTCTAATTAGCTGTCAGGCTGCGGATACGTTGTGCCTGATGGTGCCGAGGATCTGCCACAGGTTCCTCTCCTCGTCCTGTCACCTGCTTGTGCAACCCCTCCACCCCCTCACCCCCATGTCTACTCTACTCCATCTTCCCCCCCGCACCCCCTCTCCCTCACATACACACTCATCAGCTGTAATTAGAGACCAGGGTCCATACAAAAGAGTGAGCAGGGAGCCAGGCTTGAACCCATCTGTGCAGCCTCATCATCAGCCGAGCTCACAAACCCCTCTAACGCTGGGGGCCGCTCCTGAGTCGGGGGCCCGTGCAAGCCCACTAATGGAAAATACACTGGCTCATGCAAGGAAAGAAAATAGGTATAAACTTTTGTAAGTAATTTCAATTTCACATCTAATAAGCTCATTTTGTTTATGTTTAAGGAAAACCAACGTCATATGAATACAATGTCCTAATTTTGCTAAGATATTGTTTCAATTGCTTTAAATTATTCGGGAAATCACAATGTGAAAATGTGCTGAATTTGTAAGCTTAGTGCATAATTTGCAGCATACAAGTAAACTGGAAACACACCTGTTGATGTATTTTAAGGCAAAATCTCAAATACAGTTTCCTGGTGTGAAATCATGGGGAAAAAAAAAATCTAAGGTAATCAGCTACCATGAGATATCAGCTAGACACCTCCATTAGTCCGGTTCATGTAATTTCCCGATGCCACTTTCATGCCAATTTCATCTGTTCAAAAAAAAAATGTATAAGAAAAACATATCTATCAATGCGAAATTTCCAAACCAACATGAGCTATACAGCCACTTAGAAAGAAAGAAGCCATAACATCAAAAGTAATGTGAAAGGACAGATTACAGTTTGCCAATGCCTTCACAGACAAAGGGCATTGGCAAACTGTAACTTATAGTTGCACATGCTTCTTTCTACATGTGCAACAAAATTTCTTTCAACTTGTACATTTGAAAATGTACAAATGTACAATGGATTGACAATGATCTCTGTCTACATCCGTGGCTTGCTTATCTTGTCCTTAATTGTGAAGACCAAGGGCGGCACCATCATTTTGTGTTTTTGCTGCAGAAGGAACTGAAGACTGAAAATGTGCCAAGAGAACATGGAAAATCTCACCCAGGAAAATACAGGCTGAACCAGATGGGTTTTACAAATAGACAACGATCGTCAGCATATGGCCAAGGTAGATACAAAGATGCTAAGTGATCAAAAAGTCCTTGTTTTGGAGTAGCCATCACAGAATCCACATCTCAACCCCCTAAAACATTTCATGGCAGACCTTAAAATGTGCATGCAAGCAAGATCACCAACAAACCTCCCTCAGTCACATCAGTTCTGTCGGAAGGAATGAGCCAAGATTTCAGCAAGTCATTATGACATATGTGACATATTTTGAGTATCTGAAAGGATACTCACAATATTTCACCCAAGTCATAAAATCGTAAGGGAATTCTTCAAAATTCTGAAGAAATGTTATGTAAACATCTAAAGTTTGTTACACTAATCTTTAAAAAGATCTATTTTTCTTAGATGAAAAAAAAAAATAAAACAAATGCTAAGGAATTACAAAAAGAAAAAGTTCAGTGGAATTTCATGACAGATGGTGAGAAAAAAGGTTGTGCATCTATAATTTTTACAATGAAGGTAAATATGTCAATCTTTCATTTTTTTCAATCTTTAAAGGGATTTAAACTTTACACAGAAACCCCTTGATTTATTTTTAAATGTAGGTCAACAACCAAAAACTTCCTCCACTGGCTTGATTTCTCTTCACTCCGCTGTTGTGCATCCTGAGCTGAAAGCAAATCCATCGGCAGCCGGCTAATTCGTCTTGCTTTAACAAGGCTTAGATGCTGGTAAATATTAAATACGCCGCAGTGAAGAATAGACAACACTGTGACCAGATATTGACAAAACACAACATTAGAGGGATGGAATGAGCTGAAATCCATATGGACAAATTAACAAACACAGGAAAGTGTCAGACAGGCAACCACAACTGATGGTGTTTTCATTCACACAGTTCCATGTTTATCCTAAATACCACATAACGTCCATATTTTCACTACACTAAGTCTTTTAATTTTGAAGAATAAATAATAATAAAAATAGAATAGAATAATATGATACTGTGGAGACAGTCTGAATTTATTTCCTTACATCTCTGACTGTGAATACTGGGCTAAATCACAAAATCTGTCAGATATTTCATTTCAGCAGCTGATCAATAATTATTAATTCAAAAGCTCCAGCGGTGAGAAAAACAAATTGGTCAGTACTTGTCATTTTTTCTTTTAAACAAAAGCATCCCGAAGTCTCTGATTAAAATTCAGTAGATATGTGTCGCTGTCGTTCTGATTTAGTTTGTGTAGCCTTATTGATTCAGTTTCATTAAGATGGATTTACAAACTGTTACACATTAATAGAGGATTTAGTCAAACTTGTTTAAAATTATTTTATTTACCTATCCAATAGTGTTATGTATTATTATTATTGTTATTATTATTATTATTATTATTATTATTATTATTATTATTATTATTATTATTATTATTATTATTATTATTATTATTATTATTATTATTATTATTAAATTTAAATGACTTTGTTTCAGCACACTAAAAACATGTCATAGAAGTTGCATAAGGGCTAATGCAATCTGGAGTGAGTTATTTATGACGCACATATGTTCTTAAAATAAAAATCATATTTACTAATGTGAGTCGGGATCAATCTATTGCTATTTTTATGCAAACTGACTGGAATATAGTGCTTTTGGTTTTGATTTTGGTTTTGTTATCTACTAATTTGACCAACTTAGACTTTTCAAGTATGTATGTGAGCTTGCAAATGTGCTTATTCTGTTTCTGAATGGAGTAGTCGAAGACTCTGGTTGTATGGTGCTCATCAGAGAGACAGCCTGGGTGAATAAACTGTCTCTGTGGTGGCAGATCACAGGAAGTGCTTCTTGAGTTGTTGATAGAAACGCCTAATAAATATTTCACTGGAGTTGTTTATTAAGACAGCAGAAATTCACTTTGAATTCAACCCTTCAGTAACTTGCCAAGGGGTAAGCAATCTGCACAATCCATACCACCATTTTTCCATCACTCCTACTAAATTAGACCGCACTGACCCTTAAACAATTGATTTCAGATTCTGTTCCAAAATGAAAACACACAAATTCAACAAAGACATTGGATGAAAACAGAAAAGTCAAGCTTTCATTTCACAGAGCTGCTGTGAAGGATCCAAAGAGTCAGATGTGACTTCAGAGCCACAGGTTGCAGAAGAATCCTTGTAAAAAAAAGAAAAAAGCACTTAAAATTTCACATATTTGAATAATTTCAGGGTTGTCAAATCCTGTAAGTTGCTCTACAGTTATTGGCAATTTGCTTATGAATACCAATAAATGTGTGTACAAAATATGGATAACTTTACATGTGCCTGGTTATTTCTCTGAAATACATACAAAATGTAACTCAGAAACAATGTATTCTTTACAAAACTCTTAGATATATTGATGTGTCCCACTATGCAAAGAAAGTTGTGAGTGGAAAAAAAACGCCTGAGCAAGGCAATCCTGGTAGCAAGCAAATCAAGGCAGAGTGGAAAAAAATAAAAAAATAAATAAACCCATCCGTGACTGAGAATGACAGGCCTGAGAGAATGTCACAGCAATTGTGGAGCCATCACTAGCAAGAGATGATGGGTGATTGCTTCGCGTTCCATGGCAAGTCCATCCTGGAGGACCCCTTGCTCATCTGTGGCACCAACCTTTGGCGCTGACATTTAAAGTGTTGATTTTGGAGCACTTATGCTAATTGTTGTAATTTTCCTGATGAAGCGCCATTCTGATACCTTGATGTGGCCAAGATAGTTTTACATTTTCTATGTGGTCCTCTTTGCCATTTGCACCGTTCAGTGTCAGCGCAGAGTGCTCCTGAAAGCGGACAAAATTGCAAGCAAATTGCATCAGATTGCCAACATTGTGAAAAGGTAAATTGCTTGCAAATCTATTTAAACCACTGGCCTATTTTCATCAGCTATGGTACTTGGTATTCATGATTGCTTAATTGGCGACCTTTTCTATTGTGTAGTGCTTTATGGTGCGACGGAAAACGATCTTTACCAAACCAATTACCCTTTTTTTTTACACAGCACTACTACATTAGACCAGTGATTGCAGCAGCTAGTCCTTTGTAAATGAACTTTCTGGTTTCGCAGAATAAAGTGTCATTTGTTTGATATGATGTTGATGTTGAGTGTGTTCTCCCTTTTTTTCTTGTGTGTGGAAAGTGCTGCTGAAAGACAGACTGTTTTAGTTATACCCTGGACACGTGTGACAGTAATAAGCGCATAATAACCTTGTCCATGTGAGAGACTTGTTAGATATAGAAATATTTTGTCACACTGTCAATCATGAGCATTTAACTACTGTTTAAGCTTTGTAAAGCATTGAATGTGGTTGTTTTTTTTTGTTTGTTTTTTTACATTTATGCCAGCTGCAAGCATGACAACTGCCTGTGGACTGAATTATTTCTGATGTTATAATTTACTTTGTATGTAAGTCTCATATTACATGCAATGTATTTTGGTGTCACAGGAATTACAGTATACATAGTCCTAACCACAGTTTGTATAATAACCTGTCGAGAAAAAAATGTAGTAAATTCAAACCTTTCAAATTTGAGTGGAATTTTTAATAAGCAAAAAAATTCTCAAGTTAGAGAAAAAGAAAATCCCCAATAGCATAGTTATTTGTATACACAACAATAATAGCTGTAGTGCCTTACAGGCACTAAAAAGACCTAGAAATAATTTCCAACCAGAAGAATAGAAAGGTGAGGAATATATCAAAACTTTGAAACATTTGCTTGGCTGAGAAATGATTACTATACTTAATATTTTGAAAACTATTAAATGTGGGGACTTACAATGCAGATTTTCACAGTCCTGACATCAAACTTGTGCAACACCTGTTACAGTTCACTGCTGCCGGGTATAATTTTGAATAAACTCACTGTTGTACCAGAGCCTATTATCTTCAACTGTGACTTTTTTCAGCGGCCAGATGGAGCTTAAACACAGCTTGTCTACATGAGTCTAGAATAGTGCTTCCCAAACCTAGTCCTAGCGTACTGCCTGGTGGACCTGTCACTTTGCTTCCACCTGACTAAACTGAAATGACAAATTTATGTTTCTTTTAAGATTTTGTTTATGTAATTGACAACTAGAAATGTCTGTTTTTATTTACTTTTCTGAGGCGTGATAATGCCAGGCATACCTGGCCTTTAGTTTGTGAATTGGCTGAATTGCTGTGAGTCTGTTCATCTCTCCTGTGCTGGACAGGCCAAGAGAATTAACTCTGGATTAACCCAATGCAAGGCAATGGTCATGGCTAATGGCTGCTGCTGCCCAGTGCCAGGTACCACTGAATCACTGGCACCATTCTTCCCATCTGAGGGGCAGTATGTCAGCACAGCTATCTCTGTACAGCTGGCGTTTGGGTACCAGTGCCAGGCCAACAGGCAGGGATAATATCCCACCATCCAACTGAGCTGGGATCACAAGGAGCAGCGGCCCCTGGCATCATTGCCATCTTCATCAGCACGTCAAAGGATCTTTTAGCAGGGTATGAAATATGAAAGTGACAGTCTGGAGGCTCCAAGATACTTTATTTTTAGTCCAGTCATGCTATCCTCTGGCAGCTGTCAGTGTGTAGTTACTCGTATATATAAACAGCTCTACCTCTGATCTCTTTTGTGCTTCGCCTGAGGTGAGGGAGTGTGATACAGACAGCATGTTATGAAAAGAACTCAAATCAGCCTGAACTCCTCTGCTGTAGATTAGCTCATTTTAAACACAGTAGGTTTCTACGCAAGGAGGGAGCGGTTTTGTGTGCATGTGTGAGTGATTGTGTGTGGTGGGGGTCTTCTACAGCCCTTCCTCTGAATGGGAATGTCGAGGTTAGGGGTGGAGGGTGGGGGTGGGGTGCGTAAATTTTCTCTGAGTCAGGCCAAGGTTGATTGATCTCTGAGTGTAAAATCGATAAGAGGACACTGTCATTTTTGTAAAGGATGAGCTGGAAAGGGAAAATAAATTAGGACTCCCCGGATCAAACGTGCACACACTGATGCTTTGGCCTCATTAATTCAGTACAGTCGGGATTTTGGTAATACGCTGTCCACAGCTTCAATCTCACAGGTGCCGATCCCCATGGCAGGCTGTGCTGCCAGCAGCGGACCCTTTATTACACTATGTATATTTCATCACACAGCCATGCAGAGCAGTCAGGCACTTGCCCTTGCACCCCCTCTCCATGTCTTGATTCCTGATTAATTTGTGTTGTTATTTCCAGAAGTACATCATGCCAGGGGTTGATTAAATCAGGAATTGAAAGCCATTGTCTTTCTTGCATGTCCCTTATCAGAACTAATGTACCGGCGGTGGTCATTTGTCTTGAGTTGTTATAAGAAATAAAGACCGGTGCACTTTTCTCTTCTGTGAGATATTGCTCCAAGATTAATTTACCACTTCTCATCTCTTTGCTCCTTAGTTTACCGTCTGCACTGTCTCCTGTGATATCTCTCGTGCTTAGATATGCTGTTTTCACTCATTCATTCCAGTTTCACCTTGATCCTCTCATCTATTACATTACACTACTTCCGAGCACTGGAGGAATATAGTCCTCATTCCTTATTGGATTGATGGCTACAGAAACCATTGCATAATATCAACTCTCAGCAGGCCATTTTTCACCATGCTCCCACCTGTGTTTCATGTGATCAGCACTCGTGATTTGCTTTGTGTTTATATCTCCAGCAGGTGTCTTTGTTCATACCCTTGTGCTCTGTGTCATGTAGGACATCCTCGTCTTTGCGCTGCGCTGCTGTTATCAGCCGCCGTCTTGTGTGTCAGATGTTGCAGGGGATCCACTCATCATGCTGCTGTCTCTGCTGTAAACCATGACTATTAATGACACATCGGGCTTTCAAGACACAGTTCACAGAGGGACTGGTAGACATTAAACACTCCCTTTGGCCTCACAGAATAATCTGCAGGTCAAAGGTGCGTGTCCTGGAGCTTTGGGCTGTAAAACAACCAGAGGCACGAGCAAATTAGAGTGCTGCTAATGGTGAGTGTGATTTCTCATGGAAGGTTAGAGTCTATTTGCAAGTGGAAAAGACCAGTTGGATTTGTTGATTGTTGTGGTGCGAACTACGTTTAGCAGTACAAAAAGATAGCAATATATTTTTCTCTTTTTAATATACTTTTCAACACCAAATCAACCAGTAATGTGTGTATATCTATTTAAGTACCAAAGGGATCAGTAATATGTGAACCACCAATTTAATGTTGTCAAAACTGGCAATAAATAGTTTTACCTGCAACATTCTCCAGGTTTCATATGCATGGCAGCAAGCATTAATGATACAACGCTCCCACAGTCTTGAGAGATGGGGTTATTTGGTCCCCACAAGTTTTTTTTCTCTGTGCGTGGTTTGTCGGGCTTGCACTGACCCTGCATGCACTTTTAAATAAGTACAAAGAACATGCAGAATTAGTCATCACATTGAGAAGAACTTAACATGTGAAATTTAGGCTTAAAATTAGGACTGTGCATATTTTGTACTTTGTATCATAAAATGTAAGGAGGTGTACCAAAGGAACCAGTAATCCAATATGCTGAAAAGAAACAGTTTACTTAGAAAATTACAAGGACAGATCTGTTAAATATGAAAGAAAGGATTTTTTTTTACCAACATATTAACTACATGAGATTCTGTTTGCAGCCCATCAGGGGAAGTCATTGGCTTTTGACTGTCAGGTGTATGCGTGGCCTCATTTGCATCGATTTTCGAAGAGTGTTTACAAGCTAAACAGAACATTTACTCAAAAGTCTGACAGCAAAGAAGTTTTACAACATCACTCTATTTAGGATCCTGGAAAGTCGTTGTCTGATCCAATGGGCAGTCGGTGTGAGGCAGAAAATCTGCCAAAACCTGACTAAAAATAAGCACACATTACATAATTGGCACAGCTGGTCCAATTTTAAAAGTTTGAACTGAAACATTTTGGTGAGGGTGTTGAGTATCATCTCATTCGTGACTACACTTGAGCGAGACAGGAATAACTAGCTCAGATTTAAGTAGCTGGAGGCAAAAAACACAGCAAATGTGAAATAAGGAAGCAGTCCGGAGACACGTGTTTTGCACACCAAAAGAGTAATTCTTTAAACCGTGGCGCTGAAAGGAGATAATTTGTATTTGAAATACTCATTTAATTCACATTCACTAAGCAGGTTATCAAATTAAATCAGGGGCTCTGTTAGGCCTGCCACTTGGGCTTTTGGGCCTGGCTTCATGTGTAAAATTGGTCAACAAGAGATTTGGGGGAACGCTTTGCACACTCCTGTCACGTCATCTCTTGGCTCCCCTCATGAGGCTGATCCCGGGGTCAGAGCTTGTGGAGAGATGCCTCTATGGACTGCCACAGGGCAACAGAGCCGCAACACCATCTCCAGCTGGGCAACTTATTACAGCCCCAGTTTCTCTCTCAGCCCCTCCTCACCTGCCCCAGCCATTCACAACATCATCAAGCCATCACATATTCATGAAGCAGTGGGGGGAGAGGAGGGTGCACCAGTGCGGTGACACTGTGCAGTGGTTGTAGCAATGCTGTGGTGGTTGGGAGAGTGCAGTTGGAGCCTGCAGGGGGGTAAATCTGCAGGTGGCTGTCACATCCGTAATTGCCTCATACTTCCCTCTGCAGCGTAAAATTGTTTTCATTATGTGTCATGCACACAGTGCCAGGCAAGGGCCCCTTGAGAGCATTCCCAAGAGCCAGAGGGAGGAGGCACTCCACTTAAACAGCCGCTTAGCCTCAAATAAGAAAGAAGAAAAGGAGCAGAGAGAGGAGGAGGAGGACAGGAGAGAGGGAAGGGGTGTGGAAAAAACAGAGGAAGCTCATCATTAACTGTGTACGAACAACAGCAGACAAGTGTGAGCTCATACACAAAACCCGGGCAGAGCTTATCCTAAACATCTCAGTTACTAGGGGGGAGCTGTGTGGCTTCAGCCATACTGTGAGCTCCTAGAGGGCTTCCGTGATCGGGGAGGTGGGGGGTGGGGGGCAGAGATCGGGAAAAGAAAAGGAGAAGAAGTTTCCACCTGACTGGAGTTCCCATGGTTTGCCATGCAGGAGAGTAAGCAGGTTTCAGCAATAAACTCAGGCATTGTCAGGAAATAATGCTCAGTCAGGTCCCTCCATTGGGATTCAAGGGTGTCTTTTTCTTTGCTCCCCGCGCTGCACTAATCACAGGCCTACTTTGTTTAATTGCAGCAAAAGGGGGAAAATGTGTTCAAGAAGTCATCCTAATCCCTCCCCTTTACCCCCTGCTCCCTCACAACAGCCCCCGGCTGGATCTGCTTCTTCATACTCTGTCGCTCCGCTTTTCTCTGCTCCCTACCCCCTTTTCCTTTTTTTAATGAATAGTGGGAGTTTACAGAGACAACAAACAACGGAACTGTGATAAATAAAGGATAGACCATAAAGGCGAGTGTTATAGGTAAAGGCCTGAGGTGTTGGCTGCTATTCCAGAAGAAAAATCACTTTTGATGGCTTTCAGCACTTGCAACAAGTGCCACTACTGTATAGTCCTCGGATGGTGCTGATCCACACGCGGGAGGTAGTGTAGTAAGAGAGGCACACAGCCTCTGAATAATTGTCAAAGCAAAAGGGCGTCGAGGCTCCCTCATTGGACACAAATTTGCTTCTTCTATTTTCCTATTGCAGATTTGGAAACCTAACGTGCAATGTATTGTACGTGATGACTCTGGGGTCACAGGCACCAGGGGGGCAAGAGAGGGGATTTATCAATCAGGATTCCTCCTCTTTCTAAAGCTGAATAAAAAACGATCCATGAAGAGACAAACCAGAACCCTTTTAACCAAAAGGCCTTTCTTATTCATTAGATTTGGCTTCTTCCTTAACTTTCTTCAGCAGAGGACGAAGCACCTCAAGCATAGAAAATCACTTAGTGGAAAGATGCAAACTGTAACACAGGGAAAGTGATTTTATTAGTTATAAAAATAACAATAAAAAAACATAATTAAACAAATTCTGCAAGCACAGCCGAGCACAACTTTTGAAGCGTATATGTTGTTTAGGAAATAATTTCTACATTTTACTTTGGAAGACAAAAAAATTCATAGGAGAGTATTTAATGGCTTTCATAATACAGTTTTATCAAAACCAGAATGCACCAGCTAAATAAGAATATGTGGTAAAACCATGGATTGTTTTTCATTCATTTTCATTTTCATCTAATTGTCCTCATATTTGGCTGGGTTTTTTCCAATGTGTGACTTTTTTCCCCAGCTTGAGTCATATTGAAAATATCCTAAACATCAGGATATATCTGAACTGTCAAAAGTAATTTTGAGATATTTTAAGGAGAAGAAAAAAGGATAAATGAACATAATTTAAAAATATATATATTTTTACACATAGCACACCATGAAAATAATTCAGTAAAGGGACCAAGCAAATGTTAAAAAAAAACTCCTCCTGGTTTAAGTGGATGAGGGTTTAGATGATAAAATCCACCATAAGTAAATGACTTCGCATGTGACCTGGGGCAAGCCACTTAACCTCGGTCTCCATGCCCACTGCTCGACTTTAAACAGGAGGATTGCTCAGTTCGCTCTTTAAGACCGCCTTCAGACCAAGTCACTTTACCCAGGGTGAAAAGCCCTCAACACAAAGCTCCCTCTGCAAACAAATGCACCATTTGTATATCAGTACTCAGCCGCTCATAGCACAGCAAACAGAAGCCACTGAACCTGCAACAGCTTCACATACATTTTAGTTTTTTTTCTGTCCAGAACTTATAAGCTTCAGCCCTTCTTTAAAAGCATTTTTTTCTATCTGCTATCAGCCTATTTACATTTATTCATTTCCTCCAATTATTCTCTAAGGTTTGCTGAATTTCTTATAGGCCAGCGAGAGCCACTGCTCCCTGTGAATGAAGCACTAAGGGCCCAAACTCTTTCTCACTGTCTGAATGACTGTTTAAATGGTTTGGTTTATTATTTCCCAAGGAAGGCTAAAGGCTTCTGTCAGCGTTTTGGGAGAGGGAATCACTGCCTCTTTACTGGACAGCTGTTCCTGCCTTACCACACTTTTCATATGGATATGTATGTTAATGACAGGCAATGGACTGGAGATGAAGAGGCCTGAGCGCTGGGCCCTCTCTTCAGCGCACTCCTAAAGACCCCACAAAAGGAGCAGTAAAAGAGGCTGCAATGGTGAAGCTCCCACTTTTGTGCTCTGAATTAGTTCTGCAAGCAATGAAAGTGATCTTTTCTGGAGGACAGGGGAAGTCTGCCGATAGCTGCACCAACTCATTAGCACAAAAGTCTGTTGGGACGTACAATTGACTGACGCAGATTCCCCGGCTGTCACAACACAGTGCAAACTGTGGAACAGAGTGCAGGCAAAGAAAAATACCTACTCTCTTTTAAAGGTACCTAACAGACCTTCTTTTTAAAAGCGTCCCTCCTCCTGCCTTTGGGTGTTGTTGTGTTTACTTTACCTCATGCAAACGTTGCATCCCACAGGCTGCCGACAGCTATGGAGTTCTGCTTCCTGTTCCTGTCAACAGTGCTGATATCACATCTATTGACTTTACACAGTAGGGAGTAAATAACAATCTGACAATCTCTCATATAAACTTACACGGACAGCATGAAGGTGTTAAATATTGGTCTTGAAATGACTTCCATCAAAATCAACAGGCCAGGTTTGCAAGTCATCACTGACAGAAATCTTGTATCTTCAAGAAATTCACTGTTCAGAAAACACCTTAAATAAAATGCGAAAACATCCTAAGTATAAGTTTGCACCATTTAATTAAAGTTAAATGCTTTTTTTAAATCAGTTTTCACTGAAAATGTATTAATGGAACCAAAGAAAAATGGGTCTAACAACAAACCAAAAAACTGAAGATGTAATGTTATTTTCCAGACAGTGGTTAAATTATGAGAAGAATCAATTCTTTGTTTTGGTAAAAAATCATACATATGATTATAAGTGAGGCCAGCTTATGATGTTGGGTAACTCAAGCATTATTCTAATTAATTCAGAGTCATGTAGCTTTTTCCTAAGAGTACTCTATGAGTACAATATTAAGAAATCACCTCAAATCTGATATGTTTCCCTGCTGGTGGGTAGAAATTTGTAGCATTTATTTCATGAAATAGTAGGGTGCAGAAACACAAAGGCACAAAGTAGTGAATGACCAGCCCCCAGTTGAAGTCAAAACATTCTTGTTCACTTATCTATTAGCTTCTTCAGCAGAGTGCTAATTTAAAAAAGGTCCAGTTGGTAAAACATATTGTGTTAATTAAAATACCTTGACAATTATAGTAATGGTATATTGTATGGGTTACCGTGTAAAAACTGTTCGCAACTTAAGATGCATAAGTTGCAATCAGTTTCACAGAGCAAAAGCATGTGTGACTATCAATTTCTAAGTAAGCTAACTGTAAGTTATTGAGTTATAAAGTTTCTGGAATAATTCATTCAATTTGCATTGCAATGGTCTGAAAGAAGCATTAAATGTAACAAACCGGACTGTTTCATAGATGTTGAAGTATTAAAAAGTATTTAGAAACTCATGCAAGTTCTATTTGATAAAGTTTCTGCTTGGAGAGAGTTTATGTTTTTGTCAAGCTTTCATTATTTAATACTACTGGTAAAGTTGAACATGTTTGCATGCTTGAAGAATTGTGATGTGTGTTTAGAGGGGTTATTCTGGACTGAGAAATGTTACATTTGTGCTATAATTCTGGTGCTAATAAACTGTGCATGGACTAATTTTCATGCTTTATTTGATTAACAATACATTTGTTCATTGGAAAAAATTGCCCTGTTTTTCAATAACATAAATAATAATAAAAAAATAAAAAATAGAATCAGAGAAATTGAATCCGTAGGTAAAATTATACACTAGAGTGAAATCAATTTGGGATAACTATATTTTGATGTGAGAGTGCAATATAGCAATTTATTTAGGTTTCTTTTTGCTATTAAAGTTACCACTTAAAATCCAACCAGATTAAATGTGTGCAAACTGTTCCCCCAGTTTTCATTTATCATTGTTTAATGAAAAACCACACCTAAACAAATGATCAACAATTCCCATTTTTCCATGGTCGCTTTTTTTAATTAGATATTTTGTTGTGTTTGTTCTTGATGTTCACATTACATAAAAAAGTAGACTGGTTCATTTACTTGAATATCAAAACTGCATTTTTTACTTTTCAGCAGGAACGATTCTCTCTATTTTTCATGTTGATAGACTGGAATAGCAAACATGCTTAGCACACCAGAAGCCCCTAATGGCTGCACCCGGTTAAATTGACTGGAAAATACTGTTTTAATTTCCATGTTAATTGAAATGGACTAATTGTTAATATATTCTCAATCCAAAGAACCCAAAATGGAATAATTTTCCTCAGATTTCTTTGGCTTTGGAAATTGTTGATGCTTCCTACTGTTTGTGTGGCCATGCATCAAAATATAAAGTTACTTCACGTTTTTGGTCACCCGACATGAACCTGTTTTGGTCTGTTTATATTCAGAGTCATGGACAGTGAGAAGAAGTCCACTAGAAAACAATTGCTATTGTTATATTTTACAATTTGAAGCAACAGAATTTTGTCATGCAGCTAAATAGGGTATTCTTCATGGTCCCCCTTCGTCACAGGCAACTATAGAAATTAGCCCTACGTTTCTCGGCTCTCACACATGGATACACACGCTTGCATGGACACAAGAAAAATTTCTTTTCTTCTGTCAGCATTCCTCGCCAACAATGGCTAGATTAGTGGACGTGAGGGCCCCCTCGGGGGGCACGCATTGTGGCACAGAATACCCTCGGCAGGAACAGCTGGTAGGGGTTAATGGCTACTGAACCTCTCAGCCGGAGCCCTTTCTCTATTGTGTGTTCCGCTCATGGGAAGGAAGGAGGCCGCTGACAGCTTCTGGGGTGTGAGGAACCCTCAGAACAGCACCCGGGTCATCCCGAATGGGGAGCAGGGCAGTGGGTGGGGGAAGGAGAGAAGGTGGGTGCATTGATGCTTACAGGGAAGTCTCTGCAGCGCATGAACCACATAAGCATGGCTGTTAGCTGAATTAGCATCAGAGCAAATTCAGCAGCAAACAGTATGTGCTGGAAGATGTGGGTGGCAACCTGTAAACTCTGAAGAAAAGGGTTAAAAATGATAGCAAGTAGGAAGGTGCTCAATAATATTACTCAACCTGTGTTGTAAGACTAATAATCACTCAGGGTGTCTGCTACATCCTAATGATTCTTTCCACAAAGTGGTCTGCTCTATAACAAACAGAGCATTAGTATTCAAAGCTCAAGACTCACAGGAGTAAAAGCGGCCCTCAAATGTTGTTCCATGGCTGTCTTGTGTGTTTCATCCTAATAGAGGCTCTCCCAAACGGATATGTGTGTGTGGTCAGTGTCCTCTGTGCCTTGACAGCACAACACAGCTCTAGCCTCAACACATCAGGAGGGACCACATCTCTAAATTTAATCCCTTAGCCACTAGCCCCCCGCTGGGCAGCGTGGAGAAGCCCTTCTCCCTGATCCATCCAAGCCTCTCACACTCATTAGAGTGCTGATTATGATAGTGCGCCGGTGTAATGTTTAATCGAGTCTGACACCTGATTTGCCATGTTACAAATCCTGTCATGCAAATTGAGCCATTTGTGTTGTTTGATATGGAGAGATGGCCTATGAAATGAAAGATTAGCCCTGGAACGAGGCACAGGGGACGTGTGCCCTCTGCTCCTCTGCGCTGTGATTACGCAGACTAGAACAACCTTTTTTTTTTTTTTTTTTTTTTTTTGAGGATGGTTTATCATTTTGCCCTGAAAACATTCAATTAACATGATGTTTTTCTTCCTGGAAGGATCAGAAAAAAATTGCCTTTCACAGAGAAAATGTCTCATCTCCCTCTACCTAACATGTGTAGTATAATTGGCGTCGGGGTGCATGTTCTTTGAAATCACACCAGGCTCTGACAACCGATGTAAATAATTCAAAAGTCCCCCTAGTCTCTCAGGTTTGCATAATAGAAGCATCCTCTGTGACTGCAGCTAAACCACTCCAGTGTAAATGTGAAAATAATCACTAACGTGCTCTCTCAGTATTTCAGTTTCTCTCTAAAGACAAAACAAATGTGGGGGATGTGAACACTGAGGTGAATAGAAAGTGTTGGGGGGGTTGGTTGACATACAAATGGCCTAAATAAAATGGGGGAGTGCACCACTTGCCATTTCTCAATGCCCCCGAAGTGACACCTGTTTTAAGAATGACCACTCCCAATCTGAAGCAAAATAGACAATCCAAACAAGTCCCCCTCCAATGTCTTGTGCGGTCTCACTTATCAGTCCCCCTCTACTGTAAACATTTCATTTCCTCCTCCTGTCAGAAATGTCTTTGTTGCCGGTTGTTGCTCGGGTTTTAATCTGAAAGACAAAGTCGGCCTCTCAGTCTCAGTGTGCCTTTTGTTTCCTCCTTTCACATCTCTGGTGACAGTCTTGTCTCTGAAGCACTTTAAGTTCATCTTCCAGCATTTCTCGACCTTTTGTGCGAGTGCAGAGATCCTTCAGGACGTGTTCTTGTAAGTGGCTCAGTGTTTGTCTCCTTGTCACTCTGAGGTTTATCTCTCATGCCACAATGGACTACATTGCAAACAAATAATTAAATAGATCTTAGTTTTTAAAAATCATAAGGTGCTCCACAGAAAAAATATATTAGATTAAAAATAATAAAGTGTTATACAATCAACAATGAAGTAACAAAAAGGAAGCCAAGTAGCATTCTTAACTGATAATTCTTTTGAGTCCACAGCACTCCCTGGAAATTTATCTCTGCCAATTTGAACCCCATTTCTTCTTTTGACTCATCATATTGCATGTGTAAGTTAACCATTGTATGTTCAAATAATATCAGTTTATTTTCTCCTGGTATGTTTAATTATGGAGAAAAGCAATAATAAAAATGCATCACAGGGGATGCATGTAGACTTTAATATAGTTACATATTACTTTTTGTTAAATTCACATTCCAACATAGTGAGTAACGATCTGCTAGAAGATAATGTTTAATGGACTGATGCAACCATGCAGTAAACTGTGGAAAACGGAAAACGCTTCACAAATGGAAGACCGATAGATTCATGTATTTAAGATATAGTCAGTCTCATTAAAACTAGGTCTATGTGGGGTGTGCTGTGGTGGCGCAAAGTGGGTAATGAGAGAAGGGGGAAGACATGCAGCAAATTTCACCAGGCCGGGAATCGAACCTGTGACAGCCGCGTCAGGGACTAAAGCCTCCTTATGTGGGTTGTGCTTTTGACCCCTGTGCCACCACAGCACCTCAGGTATATGTTATTTTACCAAATCAGCAAGCCAGGGTCGCATACCTTACAGAAAGCAATACATGACTTTGGATACAAACTTCTAAAGATGCAAAGTTAGGAAATGGAGACAGAATGAAATGACAAAAACACAATACTTGTAGCTTTAAGAAAATGGAAAAGATTTCTGTAGATTAGGGATTTCAAACAATGGATCCTGAATGACTTGGTGGTGACTTATAGCCAGTGAGGAGTCGCATTACCTTGTAGCACTTCGAAAGTCCAAATGCTAAAATGTCTTTATGTTTCTTAACAAAATGAGGTTTTTATTATGGTCATCCTTCAAAGCCCAAAGTAATGTAGGGACAATATAAAGGTAGCTCTTAACTGTTCCAAACGTATTTATTTAAATCATTCGTTTACCTCAATACAAGTTTTGTGGTGATACATATGGTGATAATACCATGCTATAATATTTTTTTAAATAAAGTGTCTGACGAGACATTAATAAGATGTTGTAAGCCTGCAATATTCTCTTTGTAGGTTTGTGACATTATAAGATATATGCTTTTAGTTTTACAATTAATTGAATTTATGCTTAAGACTCTGTATTGAAAGTCATGTCACAAGCTGCTCATTGCATTGACGTTCAGCATTTGGAAGTAATGTTTGGACATAATGTTGAAAATGCTACAACTGCCTAACATTGGGCTGCTAATGTTGTGGAAGTTGGCTTTGGAGACTTCTAACTGATCTCTATTCCAGCTATTTTTAGGTAAGCAGAATCACCATGTTCCATTCAGAAGTAAGAGTTTTCAGTAAAGCCTATTTGTGGATAATAATGCACTAGTTTATACACTGTTTGGAAGAAGAGAAGAAGAAAGGAACAGAAAAGAAAGAATAAATTAATTTCTCACATGACAATCAATGCAGTACTGACTGCAGTACTGTATTGTATTGTATTGTATTGTATTGCGATGAGAAGATGTTATCCAAACAGGGGAAATAAAAAATCTCTGCTACGTCTACTTCAAGCTTCCTTGATGATTTTCTTCTTCTGCTCCTAATCAAACACCAAATTTCTGTAATTTGCTACGTCTTTCGCCACCCTCTGACAGATTTAGTTATTGTCCCTTCCTGCACAACTTAAGCATTCACAAAGTTTTGGGCTGCACATGAAAAACTACATTGATCCTTGGCGTGAAAGTTAGAGCAAACAGGGGTTCTGATCCAGCATACAATACAATGGAGTAGGTTTTATGAAATAGCCTTAAAGGACAATTTCACTGTTTAAGATGAGATAAGAAAAGTAATTGATCCTCCTGCATTTAAAACTAAAATACTTAGACTTACCAAATCTGTACTGGATTGTTCTAAAGCACAGCTTGAGATCCATTATACTTTTGAAAATTAAAGGGGAGCAATTTAATCTTTTTTTTTTTTTTTTTTTTTTTTTTTTTGGCATAAGGACCACTTTGAAATAAAACTAAGAATTAAAAAAAACATACATGGACAGAAATATTGTACACAAATGACTCTCTTGACACACAATGACTTTTGAACTCATTACTATATTTCTTTAAATTCACTATCCAGGAGCTAATATCCAGGAGCATTAGTTTTCCCAAAAATATTGTTAAAATTGCATTACCAATTCAATTTGTAAGATGTACACCAGAACCGTGGAGTACAGTTTACAAGTCATCAGTACAGCAGTGTAAGCAAATAACACCAATACCTGAAAACTCTGAGATGCCTTTTCTTACACAGGGACTTTTTTTTTAACATATAAATTCTATCCTGTTGTGGAAATTAAACACTGCAGTGATTTCAGTGGCTTTGGGCAGACCGCCAGCACAAAGTTGTGAGTTATTACAGCAGCAGAGGCCTTTTATGTGAGTCACTTCACGTCTCAATGGAAAGCTACCTGTTTTTACAAGTCGTCTCCTCTGAGAAACACCTGTACTGAGCAACGGGCTCATTGTTTTTCTCCTAGCTACATCGTAAAAGATTGAAAGACCAGAGAGACAACACCGGGCAGGTTTGCTGAATCACTCATCCTCCTGGCGCCACTCGGCTGACTGAAGAGTTCCTGTCAGAAACACTCCATCATGACTGATGAGGGATTATGGATTACGGAACTTGTTACTCTCTTTTTATTGGATTGTTTTCCCTTCCAGGTAGCAGAGACAATTTCTGAAAGACTAAGGGTAAAATTTAAGACACTGGGTTGACTCTTTCCACAATTTCAGTATTAAAGAAAGGTAAAATAAATATTTTTGAGTTTGGTTTTGTGGCTGAACAAACATCTTTAAGTCATTGTGAAAGAACATTTCCTTTCCAGCTGGCAATACAAACACAACATGACATATTTTCAGCTCAAGTTACAGTCAAGCTCCCTTTTTTTGCTGTTTGTGTAGCACAAAAATGTGTGACCTAGTGGCTTTCGGTTAAATATAAATGTTACTGTTTTCCCAAACTGCCCGGAATATTGTAAAGTTATTGATTAGCTGTCATGTTTGGCCGACGCTTATTGATGACTTGAGAATGTGAAAGTAGCCGCAACCTGGATGTAAAGAGCGGGATTTATTGCCCAGAATCTCTCCAACAATTTTATCAAAAGCCCATTCCACTGTGACATTTTTTTTCTCCCATAAATCAACGAGGGGAAATGTATCAGTGGACAGTAGTGAGAGATAGATGAGCAGAGGGATGAGAGGGTCAGCAGAGATTTTTCACTGGTCCTTCCTGTCACAGCCGCTGCCTCACTTTTTCACCTTTATGAATTGGTCTTTTACTGACTGGCTGGGCTTTTAATTTGTCCAACACACTCTGCGATGAAAAAAAAAAAAACATCTTCAGCTTCGGTAGCCTTTGCACATAAGATAATGTATTGAATCTTAAAGCAGTGCAGCACCAAGTTTGTGAGTTATATTTAGAAAAACATACTCCTCTAAGATGGATAGGCTCAATTTTATTATTATCCAAGATATATCTAAAATTGTCTTTGATGACATGGAATATCAGGGATTTAAGCATATTTGATATAAAAATGCTCTTGTAAAAATATATAGAAAAGCATGTTTCATACAGGATTTAACATTTTTTTTACTATTTATAGAGAATGCATTACTTTACTTCAAAATAAATCCAAAACAATGCTTCACTTTCTAACTTGACATTCATTTGAAATCTCAAAAGCCTTGCTTAACCTTTAAGCAGAAATTTTACTTGGAAACAATATTTTTTTCTTTGTACTTTCTATTATTTTTTTTCCAGTTATTTGATGGATTTACTCTTTTGTCATTGCTCTTACCACAAGGTGTTGGTGCACCTACTGTCCATCCACCCAATCTTATTTGATTGAAGGCCTTCATTTGCTATGCAGCCATGTAAAGTAGAAGCTCTGAAATATCACACTGACCTTGGTGTTGAGCTCCTGATTCATTTTGCTCTGACATAATATACACACAGATGAGATTTCTCAAGAGTCGGACATCTAACCAATATACTTACGCACCTCTTATCTTGATTTTTTTAAATTCACTAATGAAATTCATGCAAAGATGTTGTGCACCATTGGAGTATTTTATTGTTTTTGTCAATTTGTGTGTGCCCCAAAGTTCAAAGCAAATGGGTTTGCTTTACTGTAAGTATGACATCGAATGTACATGAATTATTTTTTTTCTGCGTAGAAATTAGCCAGACTGAAACTTGTCGTCATTCAAATTTAGTTTTATATATCAATAATGGAAATGCTAATATCAGTCTTCTGAATTTTATTGTATAGCTCTTGAAAATCTTGCAGTCTGTTATGAAAATAATTACATATTTATTTTTTAAATACTGTTTGTAAGGTTCTTAGAAACTGATTTAATGTGAGCTAAAAATACTGTTGGAATGACATGGTTAAAAGATTCAGTTCATTCTAAGTGTGAATGTGCAATAAACACTAGCACTTCGCAAGATAATCAGAACCAATTCATTTTCAGAAACACTGAAAATTAGAGTATATAATTCATTTCAAATTATACTAATTACTCCAATCCAGTCATACTGTTTAGTCAAAAGAAGGAGGTTGCACAAAGTTTCAAGTGGTGATAGCTCAGACAATGGCTCTGTCTGGGAAATAGAAAGTGAATGCAGAAAAAGAGAGTCAAGAGTATATTTTATGAGAAAGGAAATGCAGTAAAGGACATCAACAGCTCTCTCAGTGGTTCCAACTTGGAAAGAGACACAGGTAAACACAAAAGTACCGAACCATGTTGACATTCTTTGGGAGAGGAAAATGCACAGACTCATACGAGCCACATAAGGTAATGTCAGCATTTGCTATTTCAATGCACTATTCAGAAAAGAGACAGCTTAATATGTAACCACTAAGCTGACAGTACTTCCTATTAGAGAGAAATACAAAGAAGCTAAGTCAGTTGGTTGTCAATGAAAGTAACACAACTCAACATAAGGAATACTAGTAGACTGGGAAGGAAACTAGTTACAGACAGCAATAGGTCTGTCAGCTCTTCCTACAAGAAATAAGATACCAATAAACACAGAAGCATGAAATTGTGAGTACTTTTATGATAAAGAGAACTCAGAAAATAGCAGCAATATCTCCATCTAGGAAAGAGACACAGCTAAATGCAGAAGTTCTGAGATAGAATACGTTTCTATTGGACAGACACATAAAGAGTGGACAAAAATAACCTGATTAAGGACTTTGTATGATAGCCAGTTAAATACAGAACTACTGGACCAGGTGATTTTTCTATTGAAAAAAAAAAAGAAAGAAAACAAAGTTAATGATAGCAAAAGATAGAAATAGTGTGCAAATATAAGCACACAAGTGAGTGAGAAAAGACAGTCTATTCCTATAGCAGCAAACTGTAAGTACACATACAGCTCAGGGTAACCTGCGCTACTGTAAGCTTTGTGTCAAAAACAGTGTACATAAGTGTTATGCCTCTCCAGGTTCTAAAGAATAGAGTGCAGAAGACTCTGCTTCCCATTCTACATTAAAATGCTTAGTTCACAGCAAGTTTCATGTAACTTGCTGTGAACTAAATTTCATGTAACTTGCACATGTAAGCAGCACATGATAACTTTGGTATCAGAATGTGACTCCCACTGTGTTTAAGGCACCTAATCTCACCCTGGCAGACACGTAAAACATTTTGTTGCTGAAATGGGTCTGTCATGCTGTCAGGTAACATTGTTGGAATACTTGTTTCCTGTGTCCTCTAGGGCAGAAGCAGTGAAGTCCAGTGATCGCCGAACCACCCAGTGTCTCCTACCTGTGTGATTTACTGTCCTCCTGCGTTTGAAGTCGGACAGACGGAATTCACTTCACTCTGGGTCTTTGTGATCAGTCTTCAGGTGATTACAGCCCAGGTGAGGCCCCCTCACCATCAACCACAGGATATAGGAAGTACCTGCCTCTCATTGCCTCTGGACATTGTCACTGACTTAAATATCCAAAAACATCTGTAACATGACACAAATATTTTATTGAAACACTATGTCTGAATAAACATGCAGCTTTTGCACCATCTGTAAAATGCATTAAGATGCATTAATTTAGCAATTGTGTTAAAATATGTTTATTGCTTGGGAAAAGCCTGGAGCTGTTGAGGTGGGGTGTTTTAACCTGTTTTGGACTCAGACAGCACGGCATAAGGGTGGCGTCAGTGGTGCTCTCTTAGTCAGACCTGTTCTGCACCCAGAATTGCAAGCAAATACATGTGATGTGTTTAAATGAAGTTGCCATCCACAATATGAAGAACTATTTCTGCAAACAGCAAAATAGTGCACCTGAACCTTGTAATTATTTATAAAAATCTGCTAATTATATTAATTCCTTCTCACATGGTGAATACATGTTTTTTTTTTTTTTGTTTTTTTTAAGGCATCGGGGTATTATAAATATTTATGCAATGTTCAAATTTTATGTCTTCCAACCTAATCAGTCATCAGGTTATCTATGCTTTGGGAAAACGTGATGCTGGCATTTCCTGACTGATTGGGGTCAATCAGCAAAAGGGGGTGAAATCCCAGTGTTTTCCACACACAAATGCACACTCAAAAAAAAAAAAAAAAAAGAAAATCACAGAAAGCACTCTGGAATGTTGTCCTCTCTGCACATCAGTTAATGGCGTGGCCAGATTTTCGTAGAGTAAATAACAGCCTGATTGTGAGGTGCATGAGCTCACATTGAATTGGGACACTGATTTGGTACCTGTTAGAGGCAATCCACAGAGGGGGATGGAAAAGCAGAATGCAATCAACACCTTTAAAAGTTAAACAGAAAACAGGAATCAAAGAAACTGATTGGTAAAGGAGCTGATTCTTCCCACGAACAAAAACAACATTAAATCTGAAAATTTCAACATGGACAGACACAATCATGTTGTGGGATCAGCAACACCTTAAGGCTGATATTACAAAGGATTGACCTGATAATAAAAGTAAATAATCTGATTGTATTTTGCATATTGAGGTACCTTCTTTTTTTCCCAACCTAATGTAGGAAAGAAATGAAAAGAAAAGAAAAGCAATAAAGGCACACCAAGTGAGCAACAATTCTGAATATCAGAGTCTGAATACACCTCTTCCTAAAAATGTTTCAGTCAGAATTATTTAACAAATTTGTTTGACAACAATGTCACATAATTGTATATATGTTTCATGTTTCGAAATCATACAAAGTTGTAACAGTTAAGTATCTGACACTCAGTCTACATGGATGATGGTCATGATTCACTCACCTCAACATGCTGGTTAATTGGAAAGCTTGAAGCCCTTCATCAGCAGGATTGTCTGCTCTTTTTCCAAGCAATTCAGTCATACTGGTTTCGACCACTTGGCCATACTCTGTGTAGAAGCTTGAATTTTCAGATCTAGATAGTCTAAGATGCATGTAAACATGCAATTAGGCAAAGCACTGTAGGTTGTGTAGTAAGAAAAACGTTGAGAGACCTTAAGAATATAAAATACTGACAGCAGGAGCATACAGATATGTGGATCTATTTTCTAGAATTTTAATATTTTTTCACATTTTGACTTCATAACTCTGGTTAATCTCGTTTTGACCCTTGAAATTTTGCTGTTTGTCATGTTAGTATATTCAAGTATTTTAATTTCTTACTAAATAAATGATATACGTAGCAATAACCAAGAAAAGCTTCACTATAGAGGGGAAACTTAAAAAGATGATATTTATATTAATTATAAAATAATTAAGATAGTCATTTAATAAAAAATATAATCTATTAGCAAAATTACTAACTCAACTCAATTACATATTTATGGTAGTCTTTTCTTTGTTCTATCCATTTGTTTTCACTTCACTGTCATGGTGTAACATTTAATCAAATGAAAACAAGAAAAAGTTGTAGTTTACAATATGTTTTCTTTTTGGTTTAGTATTGTTGAGGTCAACTTCACAACACAAAGCAATACTTCAGATGTTAAAGAAGTCTTTTATTTGGCAATGAAGTGAATGACTGCTGTGAAATAAACATGATTACACTGACACACATTACCATGTGGCAGATAAAAGACTTTCAAGTGTTTTTTGATGACTAAACAACTGCTGTTGATATTTTAACATCTCTATGGAGATCCTTGACTCTCAAAGCTCTTTTTGTTTTAATTTATTTGCATCAGTTGTTATCTGCTAAGGTCCCTACTGAAGTGCAAATCAGAGGAAAAACATATTTAAATGATGGATGGAAAGCTTATTGTGGATATGAACTAAAATGAAATCACTTTCTAGGAAAGCATCACTCTTTACATGTATGTTGTGAATAACATACATAAAATAAGACTTTTAAAAATTTCTTCGAGAAGAAATGCTTTTTACATTTCTTCTCAGCATAAAGTTTGAAATTGCAGTCATTCATATAGAAAACCTTAGGTTTATCTTATAATTTAAATCAAGATAGAAGCAGGATGTTCCTAACTGCATTGCTGCTCATTCAAGTCATGCAAAGAATCGAGTGGCCTGTCAATAGGAAGCACTCTAATAGTGTATAAGCTTAAAGTGAATCTCAGTGTGGGGTTCTCAAACCAGCAGTAGGTCCCAAATTGAATTACATGCACATTTCTCAGTCACAAAAGGGAGCCATCACTAATTAAAACCCTGTGATTGATGATAGTGACGCTTCATGTCAAAGGTGGATAAATCACTCTCACAGTCACTTTGCTGCATTGGCTTCCATCTCCCACACCATTGGTTACTGTACTTTCACCACTTCTTTATCTGTGGGGAGGCGAAAAAATGAAACTATTCAGTCTTGCTGAGTTAATGTTTTACTGAGCGTTTAGCCTTTAATCCTGTCCACAGCTTTATGACCTTTTGTGTGAAGTAACCTTATAGCAAACAAAGTCACTTGAGAAGGCCAACATGAGCAGATGCACTTCAGTGTCATGTATACATTAAGTGATCTTTTCATGAACATACTGTACATGCTTCTAATTATGTTAAGAGAAGTAAAACTTTGACCTTCTAAAAGCAAAACTGTCAAATGTCTTATCCAGAGACAACACTTTGTGAATAATCGCTGTCTAATGTTTTTTTTTTTTTTTTTTTTTCTACCGCCTGTATATCACCTACACATCAATTTAAATGACCCTTTTTCACACACATAGTTTTCAAGTATCTAATGGTTTTAACTTCTTCCTTTGTTTCCTGATCAGATGTCATTTTTTAAAACATAGTTACACATGGCCTTAAGATTACACTTGAACAATAATACTATGATAACATTTTAATAAGCAGCTGTTTCTGATATGGCTTTTTGCCTTAGGCAGCATGGCACATTAGGTGGGGTGTTAGCAACATTTGCATGTTAAGAAACTGAGGCAGGGCGTTCCCCCTGTGGAGTGCACTTTGTAAGCACTGCCAGAAAACACAACTAATTTTCTTCTTAAGATCTTTTTTTTTATTTTTATTTTTTATTTTCTAAGAATCTTTACCAAATTTATGTTTACGGCTTCAAATTCAAAATCATACACAGACTGGTCAGATCTCAACTGATTTATTCTTATAATGACCAGATATTATTTTAAACATATTTAAAAAAGTATGAAACAATTCTATTTGTGTGGGGGAAAATAAATAAGTTTGAAGAATTTATTTGCACTTAACCCAAATACAAATTAATAAATTAGAAGATACATCCCCAAAAGTATTTTGAACATAAAAATCATTAACTAGGTATTAAATATGCTTTTCATTAAACTCACACTCCTGTTTTTTTTTTAAGTAATAGTCTAATTTGTATTGTTGTGCTTCCATCAGTGCAACAGACTGGTGGCCTGTCCAGGGTATACACCGCCTCTCACCCGAAACTTTAGATGGAGACAGACACCAGGGACAAGGCTGTTAGAAAATGGATGGATGGTGCTTCCATTAGCTGCAGAAAAACAATGTGATTAAGAGAAAGAAAGATGTTAAAACAGTAGTTTTTGTCTAATTAATTTAATCTCTAATGGGTTTCACTTCAAGACAATGCTACTGAAATCAATTAACTTTTCAATAATATCTTGATTTATTGAATGCAACTGAAGATTGAGAAAAGCATCAATCATCCATGTAAACAATATGTAATAATTAATATAAGATTTATTATTTAGTTCTTAATGTTTCTGATAAGTTACCTAAAAAGTGTTTCACATTTTTGCTATTTTGTTTGTTTTTTAAAGTTTACTTTTGCGGAATGATTTTCATCATTTAGTTAGTGGTTGTACATTTTGGATGGGGTTGGGCCATGCCACAGGCATCAAATATATTTGTCTGAACAGCCACTAATTTTCATTTAAGAAAGTAATGTTATATTTAATTGTGATCATATAAATTAATTTTTTATCATATTAGTCTTTGAAAA
This sequence comes from Gambusia affinis, assembly GCF_019740435.1. Taxonomy (NCBI): domain Eukaryota; kingdom Metazoa; phylum Chordata; class Actinopteri; order Cyprinodontiformes; family Poeciliidae; genus Gambusia; species Gambusia affinis. Next base: position 14,731,275 of record NC_057872.1, on the reverse strand, counting down.
ACTCTGATTTTAACTCGTTTCACAACAAAATAACCTCACAGCAACTTCATTCTTATGTATTTGCTTCATTTGTACAAGAGCATCAGCTATTTGACAAATCATAAGCTACTGAAAAAGCAATATGTTTTTACAAGAGAAAATTCTTTATTTCTTTAGTGGATGTTCAACCTTCAACCCTAACGTTTTACTACTAAGCTGGGATACTCAGTTTTTTTGCTGCCTTTTGTTTGACTTTGACTAAAATATTTCAGAACCTACAAAGCAGGAGACTCTAAAATAAATGTTTAGTGAAAGTCTTGTTATGGTTAACATATCTGTACATAATTTTTTAAAAAACTGGCAGAGAACTGGAACCACTGCATGTAAAAACATGATTCCTTTTTTACAACAGTCTCTCTTCTTTGAACTGTAGGCAAATAGAAAAGCCAAACTGTAAAAAAAAAATATTTCTACCTTTGTCTACTAGATTAAATATTATTACCTACATGCTGCTGTCTTGCTGTTTCTCTGTATGTCGACCATTATACCGGACCAAGGCTGCTGTCTTCGGCCAGGAACAATTTTGTACTGTTAAGCTGCATGCAAGTCGAATCCTGTCAGTGGGTTAGTTTTGTTCAAAGGACCAATTAGTGGGTCCTACCTTAGCCTGCAGCTAAAAGGCCTAATGGTTGGGGGCATCCACCTGAGAGGTACAGAGCTCTCCCTACTGGGCTTTAATTTGAGAGAGGGCTGGGTGGAAGCTTCTGAGGCTTTTACCATTACACAAGACTTCATTGTGGCTGCTGACCGTTTGATCTTAAAATAATTTACTTAATGATCTCACCACGGGAGCAATTGGTGCTGCTCGATTAGTCTGCAAGGTCTAATGGACATGGGAAAGAAGAAGGAGGAGGAAGGAGAGTGAGGGAACAGGGGGATGGCACAGTAAGGACTAAATGAATCTGCAACGCAACCCTGAGGAGGTATATTTTAAGGCATAAAGTCAGAAATAAAATAATTTTATGGTTTAGGAAACTAGAGCCGCTTAACCATCTTAAATAACAAGGAAATAAAGGGTTTTAGCAAATTCTTAAGAATTACGTCTTGACAGTCATCAAAAACATATGATTTTAGATTGCATTAAGGCAATTAGAAGCACTTTTTCTTGGACTTCCTACTTCTAATACATATTTACAATTAAATTTTTAAAAAATCAACACAAAGATATTCTATATTTAGGACAAAAATAATCTCAGTTGAACAAAATGTTTTGCTGAAGTTTATGTGGTAAAAATGATTTGTCTTCAGAAGGGCAAATTATTATTTTTTATCATAGGTGAAAATAATTCTAGGAATGCGAATAACTTGACAAAACCTATTTTACATGAGTTGGCACTATAAAACTAACTTCTTGGTTGTTTGATAAGAAGTGTATCCTTTAATCTTTCAGGGATATGAACAATATTGGTGTTAATGGTACATACTATATTGAAAACAGTATAGTTTTCAATTCAAAACTATATTTTTCAATATAGTTTGAAAAACACAAGTGCATTTCAGTTTTTAAATCTTTACATATTTTACAAGTAAATCAGTGCTAGATGAAATGAAATCTCTTAATAGAGCAATACTTCTGAATTCAATAATTTGATTAGTGGCAATACTGGGAAAGAGCAAAAATCAAAAGTTAAAGAAGTATTTAAAACCTATCTTGCACAGTTGGGCAAAGTTCAGCAAAGATGAATGGTCTCTAAAGGAGTCTTAGATGCTCGTTTGTGGAATTGACATGCATTTTAAATTTTTAGAGTATATTTCACACGTCTTTCTCATTTGAGTGATTTTGCACAAAATAATTTGTGTTTTTACTTTCCATAGCTTGGGAGTATGAGAGAAATACATTTCATCTGGTCGTCATTATACTACCGTTTGTAGTTTTTGTTAGTAAAGTGCATTTATTAAAATAAAATGCTGGGGGGGGAAAAAAACGGTCATTCCTTGGGGATTTGTGTAGAGTTGAAATGTGAATCTACTTCCAGGAACCATTTAGACAACTTAAAGGTAACAAGCCTCAGAGTAAAGGTAAGGAGGAGGAGTCAAAAACAGCCATTAGAAGATGAGGCGGACGCATTCAGGTAAGTCTGTGCAGTCATACAGTAAACCCCTCAGGAGAAATATGAAAAGCGGAAAGGGAAGGGTGGGTGATTAACACGGATCACTGTTATTAAATCGGCAGCAGGGTTGTTAGCGCACATGAAGTTGTCTGTGTCATGTCATGACAAAATCTACCTCACTGGCAGGAAGGAATCCAAATAAATCTTTGAATGGATTTTTTTTTTCCTTCAGTTTGATTGGAAGTTATGGCATAATTAGTGTCATCACTTTTAATGATGAGCTACATCTGTTTCCCTCTTCAGTGTTATGACCCTATTGGGGGAAATGGAAGATTATAGTCATTGTCAGAGAACTTCTGCAGCCTGGTGTGTAAGAAGACTGGCAGTAATTGTAAGTTTATATTTCTAACGTATATGCCGGACAAGTGTAGCCGAAATAGGAATTCACACAACCATTAGACCATTAGCTTGCCAGGCAGACAATCTGGCTTTTTGACACTTATTTACCATTCATAATGAAGTGAATTATTGAGTTCCAATCCTTTTTCCCAAAAAGGATTTCCTAAATTTTAATCGAAACTAAATAAAGCAGAGCAAAGTGATGATTACAAAGAGAAATAAAATTGCATCTCTCGTTGAACTATGTTTTTATACTATATTACACTGTTGTCCTTATGCTCAGAATTTTAGTATGGTGCAAGGAAATGTCGATCTCCTCAAATTAAACTGTGCAATTGATCAGCCAACAATGCAATAATTAAAAAAACAATGAGCATGATGTATAGTCAGGACACTTCTAAGAATTTCATTGCAAAATAAAAATGAGCTGCTTGTTTACTACTTCTGCAGTGGAATTTCTCATATATGTGCATGTCTGTAAAATACCCATCTGACAGTAAGGCCTCAGGTGTACTTTAATCATTTATTGACTGGTTTACCCCCAGCCACCACCACCAAAACTACTGACTGGGGGTAATCGTCGATCTAGGCTCCTGCTGTGGACCATGCGGTGTGCATATTAAAAGTTTTTAGAGATTCTTCACCACACCTGGGCTCCTCTTACCATTGAGCATAAATCACAACTTGTGAGCAGAATACCTCACGAACAGAGCCAACATTCCTCCTACCGTGCAGGGATTAGGAAATCAAAAAGGGCACGCGCTTTGCAAATGCTGCTCAAGGCCCAGAGGAAGCCCCAGCCAAGGAGGCTCACTTTGCTTTGTCATTTATAATCGTGCTGGGCTGACAGAGCCCCTTGGGACATTCCCTGTTACAAACCCCAAACCACTGACTCCTTGCACCATCCAAACAGGTACAAATTATGGTCTAAGCGAAGCGGAAGAGCTACTGCAAATTGCAGGAAGCGATCTCTTGTGTCTTCATTATCTTGTTAGGAGGTTTTAGAAAAATGTGTTTTCAACAGCACAGGGCATAGACAACTAGACCAAGAGGAGTTTTTTTTCTCCCTACAGGGACAAGTGGAATTTGTTTTTGCAACTAAAGTGAGATTTGTGGTGTCATTTTCATGTCAAGCGCAACTGCATTTTAAAGTACATCAGAATATTATCAGCAAATTAGTTCATCACACTAATTCAAATGTAAAAGTTTGACTTGTATTTTATGACATGGATTCTTCCAGCCAGAGTGAAATGTTGCAAGTGTTTACTCTTTTTAATTTTTGTACTTTTGGACAAAGTCAATGGATTTTTAAAACAGAAATTTCCACCTAAACAGAAGCACAACCATGTAGTGCATAATGTGTGCACTCAGTACTTGGTTGGGATCCCCTACTGAGGTGCTGAGAAAGTCCTGGTTGCTTTAAAAGCAGCTTTCAGCATGTCTGCATTGTTGGTGTGTATCATCTTCCTCTTCACAATGCTCCACAGTCTTTTTAGGGGATATTTGCTGGCAATCAAACACATGTTTAAACAAACCAATTTTTGGTACTTTTGGATTTACACCAGCAGATGTCATGGCTTCCTAAATCTTCAGTGATTGTGGAATCTTCCCACTGAACCTCAAACAACTTGGATCCTGCCTTTCTCTGCCCTTCCTCCAGACTCATAGACCTTGACTTCAAATGAAGTGTAACATTTACTTACATCTGAATAGACAAAAAAAAAATATATTGAATCACTCAGCAACATTCCAACTCTTTTCTCCTCAACCGAGATAAGAGACTTCTCATGTAGTCTCAGGTTCAGTGGTGACTTAACAAGAGTAGCTGTAGCCCAATTTCTGGGTACGGTATCATACACACTACTTGCCTTGCAAAAACAAAAAAACAAAAAGAGAGAGCGAGAGAAACACTGCTCTTTGCATCCGTACCTAGAGTTTGTCACAACAAGAGTAATTTGCATTTATGGAGTGAATGATTACACAAGTATACTATATAGGGAATAAAGGACCCACCTCAGGTTAAGGCTGATTGACAGTAACATTGTTTGTGGGACTTCCCTCCATTTTGAGGAACCCAGAGTAGCGTTGGGCTTTATGGCATGGGGGCAGTGCCAGTCTCTCAGGATGCTGATTAAATGGGATAAACTAACCCTTAAACACAAGTGGCCAGGCCATCGTAAGTGAACTCCTTCCTAACTGGCCTCAACCAAATCCTATCTTTTATCGTGTTTCGTTTTTTTGTTTGTTTGTTTTGTTGTTGTAGGAGTTTTTCAACTTATTTACTGTAGTTGTTAAAATTTTTTATTAATTTAATTCACTGAAAAGCTTAATATAAGAATGAATCTAACACTAATGAATGCCATGTGGTGTAATACCTACCAGTTGTTAGGTAATGAGTGCCCTTAAAGCCTTTGTTTCTCAGAGGAATTCTTAAAATCAAGCCCTTCAGGATAAACGACCGGCTGTTCCACTGTTGCTCCCTCTGGTCTCCCTCAGGACACCGTATCTATCACCAGATGCCCTCGGGTATGTGGGCTAACAAATTTGTTAATTCCAGGGCTTACATAACACCCTGTAGGAGCTTTAGCACTATCTCTGAGGATTTGGCAAGATCTGCCAGCAGAGATCCCACTCTCAGTTTTGAAAACACAGTACTGTGGGTTTTAACATTCATTATGCTGCTGCATGGGTGTCAATCCACCACTTGTAGACTATTACTTGCCACCAACACACAGAGAACACAGGTGGAATACAAGCGACAAGATGTTATTATTTAGTCAATGAGATCAATTATTTTATAGACGGGAGTTCACCAAACAATAGACGCATATAGCACTCTCAATCACCAGCCAACTTTCTATCTATCTATCTATCTATCTATCTATCTATCTATCTATCTATCTATCTATCTATCTATCTATCTATCTATCTATCTATCTATCTATCTATCTATCTATCTATCTATCTATCTATCTATCTATCTATCTATCTATCTATCTATCTATCTATCTATCTATCTATCTATCTATCTATCTATCTATCTATCTATCTATCTATCTATCTATCTATCTATCTATCTATCTATCTATCTATCTATCTATCTATCTATCTATCTATCTATCTATCTATCTATCTATCTATCTATCTATCTATCTATCTATCTATCTATCTATCTATCTATCTATCTATCTATCTATCTATCTATCTATCTATCTATCTATCTATCTATCTATCTATCTATCTATCTATCTATCTATCTATCCACATAAAATCTACCTGTAAAGACACAAGTGACAAATTGCTGTGCTTTCATGCTATTTGTTCATGTCTCCTAAAAATCTGTGAAAAGAGAAAGCGGCGCCCCCTGCAGGTAGTCAACATACACTGAAAAATGACAACCTTACTTTTTTACCAATTTGAATAAGAAGCTGGACCGCATTGTTATGATCTCTTTTCCACACAAGACCAAGTAGGTATAATTTTTTTCTTCCCTTCATAATGAACACCATTTAAAAACTGCATTTTGTGTTGTCTTTCATTTTCATAAAATTTATTTGTTGTTCTGGAATACTGTAATTTACAAGCAAAATTAATTCATTTATAAATAAATAAATGAAATGAAGCAAACTCTTTTTACGCCACAAAATGTGTGAGTAAATCTGAGGTCAGATTTTATTGTTTTATGTTTGCAATGGTCGATTCAAGCTTTCTTGATTTCTTTTTTTTCTGAATGTTTTGCCACAACACACTTATTTTATTTATATATTTTGAGAATGTCACTGTTTATATTTTGTCCTTTGATTATTTATAGTTTATACTGGTGACATGCAAAAAAACCTTTTTTTGTAGGTACAAAGAAATTGTACCTACAAGTAACTTGAGGTTGCAGAGGAAATTCAACAAAACTACAATAACAAAGTTTAAATATGACTGAGTTTGGGCTATTTTACAATAGGCAAAAATTTAATTATCTAAAACATAAGACTTAATATTGTAATTTCATTGAATGAAATGGAATGTTTCAGAGGTTCTGATGACACATTACTGCACAATTTTCTAACTTGTGTTTTCTTTTCTTTTTTTTTTTAAAGTATAAAAAAGTTTTAAACTTATAACTTTTTCTCATAAGCTTTAGTCAAACAGCTTGTAAATAATGACCTAAGTTGTTAATTGGTAGTGTCTTAATATGAGCTTCTAAGGCAAACAGTCTATGAACATTTGTTGAGGATAAAATGTGATTTTGTCATGAATTATTGCATACTTGCATGTTGTCTGGTATCTTTTATGAAGAACCAAATTCACAGTCTAAATGCCTACTGTTGTTGTCACTTGCCAGTAAGAATTTGTTAAAGGTAACATTACTTCATGGTGCTTTAAAATGGCACTATGTGCTTGGAAAATATAGCAATGCCCCTTTGATTTATAGATCCAGTTCAGTCTTTTACTATAAACTGATTCATTATTTGGGAATAACTGACGAATTGATTTAAAATGTTACTACTGTCAGAAAGCTATTTACACGGACACAAATAAATAAAACACAAACGTTTCTATCTGTTTCTATCTATTCAGCCGAATAGCTGGCTGTGATTGCAGATTGTGTGTGTTGCTAGGCAACACAATGCCAAACCGACGTAAGAGCTCGTGCCATTTTCTACGTAATGACATCAACTTGCAGTTTTCTTTCGGACACTGAGTCTCTTAAATTACTGTCCCGAAACTGCCGCAAACTCGTTGATTTTCTAGATATATTGTCAGGAGGTGTGAGGCTAGGTAGAATTCAGCTTGTTATGGTCGGGGACACGACATGTCAGACGAAGAAAGTCTAATTGTGCCATCTTTTCTCGAAGATGTCAGAGTTAAGTTCGTCGGGGAGAAAGTGTGTTTTCTTTTGCAGCTGCAGAGACAAACATGGGAGCAGAGTGCTGCGGACGGAGAGTTTCAAGCACTGCTCCAGGACTTCTTCCAGAAACAGACAATTCTATATTTCTCATCAACCAACAAACGCTGTGTGCTTTCTTCAAATGAGGTAAGGTTGACTTACAATCTTCAGTTCTTGTTTTTTTTTTTTTTTTTTTTTTGTTTTAAACAACTTTTATGACAGCGTGTTCCTTAAAGTCTCACATTTATTTCATATGCAGGTCCTACCTGTTGCTGCTCAAAGCAGACAAATCTACATTCTCAAGAAGAGACCTGCTTTGATTGACACTGAGAACTACAGGAGGCTTCTGAATTTTGGTCTCCTGTCTTCATCGCCTCTGCTGCAGCTTTCAGGTGCTATACAACAGGTGATTACTCTGTTTGTGATACAATAACCAAACGAATGCTTGGCGTGTCAGTTGTCCACAAACTTGGCAAATAAAGCCGATTCTTATTTTGAGTTTTATATAAATATTGTCTTGGAAAAGTATTCAAACCTCATGTACTTTTAAACATTTTGCCACTCTACAGTCCTCAATCTGTGATATATTAAAATTTTATATGATAGATCAATACAAAATAGTCCAGAATTGATAAGACAATGGATGGGTGGTTTTATTGTTCTTATGTACAAATAAGAATCTGAAAAGAATGTAATCCATTTACATTCAGCCCGTGTCTCTTTTAGATTTACACATTTGGAGTTTTAGATTTTTGTTAAATTCTTCTCTCTAGCTCAAGCTCACTAGGTTTTGTTGGAAAGTGTACACATAAGTCCACATGTCTTGTGACAAACTCTCAATTAAATTTAGTTTTGGGAAAGCTTGTGTTGGCCTTCGGGATGCTGCTTGTTCTCCAGTGTTTCCTTGGAAATCTCTGAAGACTTCAAGGGCTTCAATATAAATGCACAGCAGTATTTTCATATTTTTATTTGCAAGAACATTAAAAGCCTGCATCATTGTCATTCCACTGTATTACTTTTGTTGGTCTATCACATAAAAGCCTTTTAAAACACATTGACATTTGTGACAAAATATATAAAGACTGAAGCGTTACGAATACCTTTGCATGGACTAAATAGAATTCCTAACAAGTTTTTCTGGAATCTGTGATTTTACACAAGGTATGTGGCCCACTACTGACCAATGGCAAAAATCATCCCATGTGGCCAACTTTGATTTCTGAAGACATCAGTCGACATGTAGAGAGCATGTGCAGTATGACATCCGTTGTACAAGGGCAGGTTTTAGGAAAAACCATCCTCCCTATTCCAACAACGACGGGCTGGATGGAAAAATCCTACAACAGATTTAAAATGTAAGGACACACTAATAAGATACTGGGTCTCTAGTTCAATCCTAGTCTCAAGTAATTTTTATTTTCCACTCAAAGGTATGAAAACTACGACAGGACTTTGGCTCATACCATTGAGACCCAGGTTATCATCTGGAGCAGTTTGATTCAGAAAATGTTAAAGCAGGACTCATCAGACCTCCTACAGTCAGGCTGCAATCCGGAGCCTAGTATAGAAATCAAGTTTTGGGCTTCCAGAAAGAGCAATCTTGAGGGTATTCATCATCAGGTATGATTATGTGTCCTACTGTTGGCTAAAATACAGTTTCATGCATCTCCTATTTAAGTGTTTGGAACTTCTACCAACAGCTACAGAGTCCCAGTGTCGAAATTATGGCGAAAGTGTTGGAGGTGATGGACAGCAGCTACCTTCCAGCTATCAACACTCTAATAGGAAATGTGTCTAATGGTATGTTGTATCTGGTATGTTTTTAAGACCATTTTAGTTTGATCACAAAAACATGTAACATTCATTCTTTTTTTTTTGTTAAAATGATTGTTTATTCTTCTCCAAAATCAAAATGAAAAGCCCTTAAAGAAGCCCAGGATGTTGACCTGTATCTACAGCCCCTAGATGCGCAGTTGTCTCAGCTGAAAAATAATGGATTTATTGATATGGAGAAATGCACCCCTGCAGTTTTTCATACACTATTCCTCATCTGGACCGACTGCCAGTATTATCAGAGACCGGCTCGCATCGTGGTGTTACTCCAGGAACTCTGCAATCTGTTCATTGAACAGGTATCAATCTTCTGAAAAACTCAAACCATGGAATTTTTCCTGGTTTGCTTGTGTGTACATTAATATACGGTATGTAAACTTTCTCATTATAGGCTTCTGCATTCCTCCCTGATGATCTGCTACACAGAGAGGATACAGAGGAAAGTCTGCTCATGATAAAGAAGGTAGTCAAAGCTTTCCGATGTGTCAGAGAGAGTTACCAGGCCCAGAAGGAGAAGCTAGCCAGGCAAAAAAGATATCCGCCTTGGGATTTCCCGTCTGCCATGGCTTTTTCACGTTACAACCAATTCATGAATCGCTTGCTTCAGCTGGAGGTAAGAGGATGTATATTTTTTTCCTTTTGTTTTTAAGTTTTGCTTTCAGCTTTCATATTTTGCTATATTGTTCGACTTTTCAAACTGTTTCTTTATAGTACTTGTTTGAAACTATGTTGGAATTTCAAATGATGGAGAAGCTAGAGCTTGGTGGCATTAGAGGAAAGTTCTACGGTGAGCAAGTAACCAAGATACACAATGAGTTCACCAACCACTGCCAGGCATTAAAGTACAGTAAATACAATCCACTTGACCTCACCTCTCAGGTAAAAACGTCTATTTATTTTTGCTGGAATTGATTTACTTAAATCCAAACAGTACAAAAATATCAGTGCATGAAAACTGTTGTAGTTCATGAATTTATTCTGTTTTCTTTCTCATTGACCTTTTGTTCTATTTATTGATGTAAGGCTTTTGAAGATGATTATGACACTTTCAAAAGACAAATTGCAGACTTTGAACTTCGCCTTGCCAACTTGCTTTGTTTGGCTTTCAAAGATTGCACCGGACTGGAATCAGCTTTAAAAGTATGTTTTTGTTTATTGTTTAAACACATGATTGTTAAGTGGCTATTGAATTAAAATAATTTAACAAGACAATGACATTTCTTTTTTAGATGCTTACAATTGTTGCACCCTTTCTGGAAAGAAGTCAAATCCGACACTTGTTTCGTCCATCCTTTATTCTACTTCAGCAGCATTTCAAAGAAGAGCTAGGGAATTGTAAATCTATGATTAAATCTCAGCTCAATCCGGTAATTTTTTCCCCTCAAAAAATTCATTAGCATTCTAAATTAAACGTGACATAAAAAGGTTTTAGTTTGTCTTTCTCCTTTTTATTTTTTTTTTTACAGGTGGACAGTGGTGTAATGAAGAATATGGCACACACATCTGGATTTTTAAAGTGGGCAAAAATGCTCAAAGAACGCATTGAAACACCATGGAAACAATTCAGATTACTGTTTAATGAGTTAGTAAAAATAAGACATTAAACCTTTGTACTGTTGTTGAAATAGACAAGACATTGTTTTTTATATAATCATTGTAGGTCTGCACAACATGTGGAGATGGTGAATGTGTACAGCACTCACAGAGACATGGTGAGTCTCTTGGACCAGTGTGAAGAGGACATTTACAGTGACTGGTGTAATGGTTTGGAACAGACTTGCCAGATCAACCTCAACCAGACTCTGATTTCAAGAAATCCCACATCTGGTCTGATCTCGGTCAACTTCAGTCCAAAGGTAAATGGCATAGGGTCCCTGTAAGACATGGTATGAGACAATAAAATGTCTGTTTCTGATTTTAAACCCTTAAACGGTTTAAAATCAGTACAATGTTTTTAGGAGGGCATTTAATTGTGACTATCTTCTTGAGGTGCTAATCTCACATAGACATTGTATCTTAACATGTTATAAGATCATTATTTTCTGTATTTTTTGTAATTATCTCTCCTCAGCTTTCTGAAATCTTGAAAGATGTCAAGTACATCCACACACTCAGTGAGAAAACCATTCCTACAGAGGCAATAGCTGTTTTCGACAAGCGTGGCATTTTCACAAAGGTGAAATGAAACATGCATTCCACTTCTTTACACATGGTCTGCTTTATTGAGTTAAATAACAAGCAATTTTTCATACTTATTAGATATTTACTGTCTTCCACAAAGTACTCACGCTCATTTTCTTGTTTCCAACATATTTATGTTTTGACACAATAAGGCCATAAACGTCAATGTATTTTATTTAGATTATTTATATGTGATTGTTCAACTCATATATAACTGTAAAGTCGAACTGCAGAGATAAAAGGTTTTACAAATAAAAATTTGTTTTTAGCGTGCATATAATAATAACTGTACACAAAGTCCAGAGCAGCAAATTGTCTCTTTAATTTAATAGAGTCCAACTTTGTGTAATTTATTTTTATGTAAGCAGACCTGGTCAGTGAATATCGCAAACATTTTTAAAGAACATTTGTAATCAAGCTGAATTATTGTTCAAATGCATGACCCATTTTTTTAATGGATTTTAATTTTTTTTTATCCATAAAAAAATAGAAAACAGTTTTCTTTGATCTCGTCTTTACAATCATTTTCTACTTTGTACTTTCACAAAATGTAAAAAAAAGGTTAAAAACATTTGTATTTTTGCAAGGTCCTCTATACATTCTAACAACTGCAGGTCTTTTCTATTGTGTTTAAGTATCTCAACAGTTTACAGCTGGTGGTACAATGTTACAACAAGCTAAAGATGACCGTGTTAGAGGTGGAACTTCCTCTCATCAGAGCTGAGCTGGTCTCTATAGACTTGCAGCTAGCAAAAGCAGAGACCACCCTGACATGGCAGGCTCAGGATTGCTGGAGCTTCATTCAAAGCACAAAGCACCTGGTCCAAGACCTTGCATATCGAGTCGGTAGAGCCAAGGAAAACTCTGATACAATTCAATCAATTATAAAGGATTGGAGCAAGAAGGCCATGTTCTGCAGAAAGGACAACAAGAAAGGCTCTCTTATCCAACTGGAGAGCAAAATGGACTATGTAAGCAGGAAGTACAACTCCATGAAGAGGGATGGGGAATTCATTCATCAGCTAATACAGGTGTGTGGGGTTTCAGTTTTCTATACTGCAAGTGAAGACAAAAACAGCCAACCATTAACAAGGTTCCACAAAAAGCAAGTTGTGGAGTCGTCTTTAATTAAAGCACATTTAAACTGATGTATATCTTCTGTTCATCATTTTACTTTGAGTCAAAAGTAAAATGTCTTGCTAAAATTTTATTTATCTTATATTTCGCAAGGAGAATATGGTCCTTTTTCATGCTGATCTTGCTTCAGAAGGATGGCCATCCTACCTGGAATATATGGACGAGTTGCTAGTCGAAGGACTCTTCAGCTACATCAACCACTCTCTTCAGTTCTTTGTGGACAATATGGAAATTTGGCCATCTCAGCCTCCTTTGTTTGAAGCCCAATTATTGCTGAATGGTTCAGTTTTAGGTTTTAATCCTTCAATTGACCGAGATGCAGGAGATGGTCTCTATGAACTGGTGGAAGGACTGATTGGAGACATATTCAAGTCTTCTATGTATATCCAGAGGGTTGCTGGTCATCTTAGCATGGAGACCTATCAGGTACTCTGCTCAAGGTTTAAATATTTACGTGTTGTACATTGTATTCTAACTGAAGAATGTTAGGTGGATCTGAAGTAACTCAAACTCTGCACCAATTAATATGCATGGTGATGCTGGCATCGTGCTGAGTGTTTCCCTGCCAGCAGTACAGCTGCAATGAAAAACCAGCTATTGTATTGTAAATGGGGTATTTTTTAAAGTTATTTCACTACAAATAAATAACAAAATGGTTTAAACTTGAACCCAACTGTGTTCCATAGCAGGGCAATGATCCCAAACATGTTTAAACTGGTTTTGGGGTGGACAAAATAGACTAATAATAATCATCTTGAAGGATGCTGATCTCAAACCTTTTGGAAATTTGTGGAACAAATGTTTATTACTCAAGACTATTGTTATATCATATTGATCCTTGTTCCACAATGAATTCATACTTCTTGTATTTGATATTAACTGAAGTTGTAATAATCATTCATCCCTAAAGAATGGTTCAAATTTACCCCTAAGAGGCCAAAAACTCAGAATTAAAATTGGCAAAAATCGTTTGTGGAAATCACATTGTGATTTTGAAATATATTAGTGTGAAGGCTTTATAAGACTATAAAGAATTTATATAGAGAAATATGTTTTGTTAATTGCAAATATGTTTATAAATGGTATATTCTTAACCATTAACCTTCTTTTCAGGGAAATTAGCACATTTTCTAAAATACAATAAAACTGTAATCTGCTATTGTTCTAGTACTTGCTTCTGATGATTACTTCTTTTTGTCATAACCCTTACAGCATATCATGGCTGACATGCCAGATTTATCAAACCTGAGGCAGAAAATAATGGCTAAAGTGGAGAGTGTTCTTAGGAAAATGGAAAATTACCAGAAATATTTTGAATGCTACACCCACCTATGGCAGGATGACAGAGCAGAGTTCCTCAGCCAGTTTCTCAGATATGGTCGTGGTCTTTCAATAGACGAGCTGGATGTCTGTAGAGCAGATGTGCTCCCCGAATCCCCCCCTACAACCGAGAACTTCAAAGAACAGGTAAACACATTCCAGTATTTATGTTTCTTCACAATATGGTGGGTTTGTGTGCTATTTGTTGTTCGATTTTTTTTCACAGATTGATTATTATGAGAAACTGCATGCTGAAGTGGATCAACTTGAAGACTTTAGAGTCTTTGATGGGTGGCTTCGAGTGGACTGCAGGTTCTTTAAAGTCAGTCTTCTAAACACAATTAAAATGTGGAGCTGGCTTTTTAAAGAGCATCTCTTGACATATCTGATGAACAGGTAACATTAATTTGTCCATATTTCTACACTTCAAGTCAAGTCAAATCATAACATCAATTGTTTTGAGTGTGCAAATTTTACCACACAGTCTTGAAGAGCTGCAGACATTTCTCCAAGTTGCTGTCAAGGGGTTGAACAGTCCCGCTGTCAAAAGAGACCACCAAGGTTTTATTGATGGTATGACCCAGCTGTTTGCTGTCAGAGACAGACAAAGTACCATAGATATGATGTTTGAACCTCTTAGAAGAACAATACTCCTCCTAGAACGCTATGGTGTGACAATACCTGAACTTTTCTACACTCAAATGGAGGTTGGCACCTATTTTATTATTTAATTTATTTAATTTATTTATTTTAATGAAGAAATCAATGTTCTATATGAGGTAATTTAAATTCAGTTGGCTATTTCACAGGAACTCCCAGAGAAATGGAATGAAGTAAAAAAACTGGCCTTAAAAGTGAAGAATGAAGTTGCTCCCATGCAAAGTGCAGAAGTGATAGTTTTGAGAACAAGATGCATGGATTTTGAGGTGACAAATCATTTTATAGCATCCACTTGTTGTTAAAATCCCATAAATTATATTAATATTCAATTCCTGATTTGCTTTCTTAAAGTACTGTGTTAGTAATAGGAAATTGTGTAAATATGAAATTTTGTTCAGGGTTCTTAACATCAAGTTTAAATGACTTCACCTTCAGAGAAATAAAATAAGTAAAATGGGAAAGTAAATGTTTGAAAAGAATACATACCACAGTGCTGTTCTTGAAAATCACTGCTTATTTTCAGGTGAAACAAGCCAAATTCAGGGAGAGATTCAAAGAAAACGCACCCTTCAGTTATAATACACTGAATCCCTATTCTAGTCTGGAGAAAGTAAGCATTACTTTCTACAGTAGACAATAGAGATTGTTGTTTTATTATACAGGGTATTTTGACTATATTTTTTTCTTCTGTATTGTTTAGTCAGAAAAAGCCATCCGAGATATGGAGAGAGAAGTAGTAGAGCTACAAGAGTCCACAAATCTGTTTGATGTAACTATTCCCGACTACAGAGACATCAAGCTCTGTCGACAGGAAATCACTGTCCTGAAAGAACTGTGGGACATTGTGATATATGTGCAGGCAAGTTATTCCACTTTCTGAAATGTCATTTTTCAAAAGAACCTGGAAATGCAGCCAAAAGATGTATTGCATCGTCAGAATATTCTAGCACCTAAATGACTTGTCTGGTCTGCCCTTTACGAGGCAGTCTTTGAATCTCTGAGTAACCTCTAACCTTTAACTGTCACCATTAAAGACCTTCATTCTGCTGACCCCTGTGCGTGTGTGTGTGTGTGTGTGTGTGTGTGTGTGTTTTATCTTTACAGAGCACTGTTGAAAACTGGACAAAGACCAAATGGAGGCAGATAAACGTGGAGCAGATGGATGCAGAATTGAGGAGGTTTGCCAGTGTAAGGTTACCAGCAGTGCTATATCACACCACCTTATCTCTCCTGCAGTTTTACAGTTATGCATCATTACCATTTGTAACAGATGTCCATAATAACTAATTATGTTTATCCACCTTCTGCTTCTGTAGGACATACGGAAGCTTGACAAAGACGCACACTTTTGGGATGTGTATGTGGGATTCGACCTGTATGTAAAAAAGCTGTTGACATCATTGCGTGTTGTGACTCAACTACAGAGCCAAGCAATACGAGAGCGCCACTGGATGCAGCTGATTAGAACAACAAAGGTCTGTAAATGCAGACTACCGGAGTTGTGCTACATTTTTTCTGACACGATGGAAACCTTGGGCTTTGAATCAATGTATTTCTTTCTGAACAGGTTGACTTCACTGTATCTGACACAACCACCTTGGAGAATCTTTTGGATCTGCAGCTTCATTTATTTGAAGATGAAGTCAGCATTATAGTGGAAAAGGCAGTCAAAGAATTGGCTATCGAAAAGGTTTTTTTCTCATTTATTTTAAATTGAATACCTGAAACTGCTACATCTGTAACCCTTAGGTAAATATCAAAATGAAGATACAAATACATAACACTACCAAAGGTTTCAAATATTTTTAGTGTTGTTTGCCGTAGATCGGTGTACAATAGAAATACACTGATTGAGAAATCTGCTGGTGACTGAAATCAGACAATTTCTGCTTAACCAGTGACTGACTAGTCATAAAGTCAAAGTCCTGAACTTTTTGCAATCTATGAACACCCCGAACCTAAGCTGCACTACTAGGTTGTAGTGACAAAAAACACCCTTTGGTAATGATATAATTACTAAACAACAAAGAGTCATTTTCTGTATCAGAAAGGTGTTTAAAACATGCCAGAGACGGCACAGCAGATATAAGAAGCAATGATAAACAAATGTATTGAGGTAAATTGGCCTTTAATTCAGACTATTTTAAGAAAAAGATTGTGGTAGATTTTGGTCATTTCATTATTTTTGCCACTTTGTATTTTCACAATTTGGGCATGAAATACCTAATTATTTCAGGTACCAAAAGGAGTTATGAGCCTCAGAGAGTCAATGTGTACCCACCTTGTTGTCACTTCATTGAACTGGTGGAGTAGGTAATTGATCCAGAGTCAACTTTATCAGAAAACGGGATGGTCCTAAGAGTTAAGGGATGTTTGCTTTTTTTCCCCCTATTCAGTCTCTGTTACGGAAATTTCTGGTTTGGACATGTTTGTTGCATTTCAGTTACAGTAAGGGCCTATGTTCTAATGGATGTACACACAGATTGGTGTTCACAGTTTGTTTACCAGTATAAGATGCTAAACAAGTTAAAAACTGTAACCAAAATCATGCTCTCTATGTTTTAAGAAATCTAAGATTTTTTTTACGACTCTCTTTCTAATATGAATAAAAAATAGTTGTTAATTATAGTCCTTAAAGAGAAATCAAACTTCAATTGGTACTGCTAAGTCAAATCTTTACAAAAAACTGCAGCTCAGAATTTGGCCACAGATCTCCTATTGGTGCATATCTACTATATGTCATTTTCATCCACAGTGCATGTAAAACAGGTAATAAAACTAGCTTAAGCATTTTGTAATTTAATAATGTCATCAATATAATAACCACTCTGTTGTTTTTCAGATTATAACAGAAATAAGCCAAGCATGGGGATCAATGGAGCTTTCATATGAGGAACATTACCAGACCTCTCTACCACTACTTAAATTTAATGAGGACCTTATTGAAATGCTTGACGATCATCAGGTAGTTGTTTAACCTTTTAAAAACCTAAATTTGTGGTTTCACAGAGGAAAAAAATAAATTATTAATTTAAGTACAAGAATTTCTGTTAAGATTATCTCTCTGTAAGGACAGGTTGTAAGTTCTTAAGCTAAGAGTGCAGAATGGCGTGCCATTTTCAATGTCTGATGGCACAGCTGAGAGCAAAGGGGTGCCTATTGAATCCTGAGATTTATTGCTGCTTGGGGGATGCAGAGCATTGTTGCTCCTTGGTGATCTTTGAACATGCACAACAGATGTGTGGGAGGGTTACAGCCAGCAATTAGAAGCCTTGCTACTTTAGTGACTAAATCTTTGTTGAAGTGGTTGGGTTGCCCTGCTGATGAGGTGGAATGTGTTCTTAAACAAAACTGACGTATGTAAAGTTCTCAATGTGACATTGTCTTGCCATAGTTTGTGTGGTAGTTGGGTGTTCTGGCCTTTTACTCTGGATTTAGTTTACATTCCCTTGCAAACATATTAGTATCACTTTGATTTTCTCACTTTTGGCCATAGTAAAAAGTGCAACCTCCTTTGTTCTGCTGCATTTAAACAAAAGAATTTGCCACAAAATATCCTCAGATGTCACAAAAGGAGTGCATAAAATAATCTTAGTGTAAGTCCAACGGTTCTGTGAAGGCATCAGAGGTTTGCCTGAGAATATTAATGAACACACCAAGCTCAAAACATTGATATTGACATATGTTCTCACTCCAAAGTGACTAAGTGCCAGCTTTTTTTTTTTTTTTTTTTTTTTTTTGCAAAGACAATATTAAGATGTCAATCTCCAAAGGACTTGCAGCTTTAAATACAATGGTTGTAAATATGGTGGTTCTGCAAAGCACTGACTAAGTTGCTTGAATAAAAATACACATCAGATAATTGAATTTTAAATTGAAAGAAAACTTCAAGAAACATTTGGTGTGGTCTATCACATAAAATATTAACAACATACATTCAAGTCTAGAATCATCCCATTACGTTGTTGTGCTTTATTGTATGATATTATATGGTATTGTATGGTTTAAGGCAGGGGTCACCAATCTCGGTCCTCGAGGGCCGGCATCCAGCACGTTTTAATTCTCTCCCTGGTGGCACCAACAACCTTTTCAGCATGTCAATGTTCTTCTTAGGCCTTCTAACGAATCATCATTTGATCCAGGTGCGTTAAACCAAGGAGAGAACTAAAACATGCAGGAGGCCGGCCTTCCAGGACCGAGATTGGGGACCCCTGGTTTAAGGGAATCTATTTAGGCTTCATGTTCATCAGCTTTGTTTCACACATTCCGTTATCTTGCCCTCCTGAAGATTCAGCTCCAGAATGTCATTCAGAGCAAGCATGTGGCTCACTTCTTAGACCGGGCACTGGAACTGCAACATCAGCTCACTGCTGCTGATTGTGTGCTAACTATTTGGATGGAGGTCCAAAGAACATGGCTCCACCTTGAAAGCATCTTCCAAAGCTGCGATGACATTCACCAACAAATTCCTGACAATGCTTTAAAATTCCAAAAAATAGATGCTGAATATCAGGTATGAATGTTATTGTGAGGATTGTTGAAGTCATGCAAATTTCATTCTTTTAAACATATTTTTCTTTCAGGAGTTAATGCTGGACAGTGCTAATACTAAAAACCTAATTGAGGCCACCAACAAGCAACATCTGTTTGAAAAATTAGAGGACTTGCAAAAAAGGTGTCTATATATCTTTCGAAACCAGTGGTGTCAAAAGTCAATCCTCAAAGGCCAGTATCCTACATGACTTAGTTATTTCCCTGACTCAACTCACCTGAATAAAATAATGGTTCATTAACAGGCCTCTGCAGAACTTTGACATGATGAGAAGGTTGTTGGACCATTTGAATCGGCTGTAGTAAGAAATATCTAAAACTAGCAAGACAATGGCCCTTGAGGACTGGAGCTGGTCACCCATGCTTTAAGCTATAATTGGAAGTATTTTGGACATTTTCCGCTTACTATCCCTGTTGATGCTTTCTGCCAGGCTGGCTCTATGTGAAAAAGCTCTTGCAGAATATCTGGAGACCAAGAGAATTGCCTTTCCCCGATTCTACTTTATTTCATCTGCAGACTTGTTGGACATCCTCTCCAAATGGAGTCGCCCAAAGGAGGTAGTGTGATGCAGAGTTTTACATCAGTTTTGTTTCACTGAATACCTATCAACTTTTACATGTAGTTACTGACTTTCACTATCATTTTGCTAAGCACGTATTTCAAATAAGGGTAATGACCTATTTCTTATTCTAGGTTACTGTTTATCTTCCAAAACTGTTTGACAGCATGTCAGATCTTGAGTTTAACACAAGTGGTGTGCTGCACAATCCTAAACATGCTTTGGGCATGTACAGCAAGGAGAGAGAGTATGTCCAGTTCCAAACTGATTGTTTCTGTAATGGACGGGTAAGATCAAATTCATTATGATGGGATGTAAAGTATGTCTCAGACATTTCTAATAAAAAACCTTCGGTAAAAATCCTAAACGTAAGGTGGAAGAGTGGCTCACCCGTCTTGAGGAATCTATGAAGAACTGTATCAAGGTTCACCTGTCTGAAGCTGTGTCTTTATATGAGGACAAATCCAGAGAGCAGTGGATTCTTGAATTCCCCGCTCAAATTGCTCTCACCGGATCGCAGATCTGGTGGAGCAATGATATGGAGCTTGTTTTTAGACGACTGGAAGAAGGATTTGAGTCGGCATTAAAAGACTACAACAAGAAACAGGTAAGATTGGCTAAGGATTTGTTTTTAATGAACATTTCTTTGCAAGAAATAAAATAAGTAGGTCCTTAGCTTAGGCACACTGTCATGATGGTTTATGAAAGAAAAAGTAGTTTTTACATTTTTATTAGATTTTTGTCTTTGGCATAGCTATAAACTGTTTGTTGCTTGCTGTTTCTTTAATGTGACTTTTGAAGTGGAGATTGTGTTCTTCATAATGATTCTTACATTGATGACATTTCCTCTTAATCATGTCAGACTCTGTGACCTGAGCAAGGCTTGAAGGAGCTTTATTATGGGCTATGCTCATAATAAGTTGTCAAGTTGCCACAGTTGCCAATTTCATCAGTAAAATCAAAGGTTAACTTGACCTTGGCTTAATGTTTGAATAATCTTCATCTAGCATATAGGCATGCACTGATCGAACCTGCTCTCCTGCAACAATGGGGACAAATAATGCTTTACCCGATACAGGGTCCACATTCATTTATGTGGATTCCATGTTTTTCTTGAAGTGCAATTTTAACTTTGTTTAAGACCTATCATTGACACAAAGAGCTTGAGCCAAGTAGTATTAAATATTGCTGTCATTTCACTCCCATGTTTTCTCTGTTCTGACGAATATTGTTTGACTCTGTTTTACCCCTGAAGGTCTTCCAACTCAACATTCTCACAGAAATGCTCCTTGGTGAGCTGAGTCCTGGTGACAGACAGAAGATCATGAGTGTCTGCACTGTTGATGTCCATGCTAGAGACATTGTTGCCAGCCTCATTGACCAAAAGGTTGATTCAGATAACTTAGAAAGTACTTTTGCTGGGACTTTTTGTTTGTCGTCATTAACCTAATATTTGCGTTTATCAAGAGGGTGTATGTAGTAACAGTGTGCTTTTTATGTCAACTCAAAGGTCACCAACTCTCAGGCATTTCAGTGGCTTTCCCAGCTTCGACACTGCTGGAATGAGAAACTGCAACAATGCTATGTCAACATCTGTGATGCTCAGTTCCTTTACTCATACGAGTATATCGGAAATACTTCTCGTCTGGTCATCACTCCCCTCACAGACCGGTATCAATATCTTTTTTGATTTTCACTCTCATAGTAAGATTACAACATGAATGATGAATAAAAAGGCCTTTTGTTTGTAGGTGCTACATCACATTGACTCAATCACTCCACCTGAACATGAGTGGAGCCCCAACAGGCCCTGCTGGAACAGGGAAAACTGAGACTACAAAGGATCTCGGCAGAGCCATGGCCGTCATGGTGTACATCTTCAACTGTTCTGAACAGATGGACTACGAGGTGAGTTGAACAACTAAATGTGTGAATTGACAATGTATTATAAAATAGAAGCAAAAGGGCTTTGTTTTGTATGCATTTGCATTTCCCTCCTTTTCTATAATTTTTCTGAATAAAATCAAGTGTCGCACATTGCCTGATTTGTAAGTAACCTTAACCTGTGGCTAATTTACAATTTGCAAAATTTCTGCTTTGTTTATCTAAAGTCTATGGGAAACATCTACAAGGGTCTTGCGCAGACTGGAGCATGGGGCTGCTTTGATGAATTCAACCGTATCCCTGCGGATGTCTTGTCAGTGGTCGCAGTTCAGGTCAAAACCATTCAAGACGCTGTTCGTTCTAAGAAGGAATCGTAAGTATCTGAGTATTAGTATGCTCAAGTTTTATCAGAGAATTGTGTACATTTCTCCATCAACTTATGTTCCTATTTAGGTTCCTGTTCCTCAATCAGAATATCGCCTTAAAAAAATCTGTTGGGATTTTTATCACAATGAACCCAGGCTATGCTGGCAGGGCTGAGCTACCCGAGAACCTAAAGGCCCTTTTTAGGTGGGAATGAACACCAGTTTCTCCTTCAAATTGTTTTTTAATCAACAAAAAAAGTTTAATATGAAAACGGTTTGTGTCCTGCATAGGCCCTGTGCCATGGTGGTGCCTGACACCGAGCTTATTTGTGAGATAATGTTGGTGGCAGAAGGCTTCCGTAGTGCTAAGCTTTTAGCCAGGAAGTTTACTACACTTTACAGTCTCTCCAAAGAGTTACTTTCTAAGCAGGTAAGAACAATCATTTGCTGAAAATTAGAGCAGAAATGATTTATTTAGCAAGGTAAAATCTAGCAGCACAACATTAAAAAAAACAGGAAAGCTGTTGATAGCATTAGGATTAGAGGTGATGTGTCTTTTTTGCTTTTTAGGACCATTATGACTGGGGTTTGCGTGCTGTCAAATCTGTTCTGGTTCTAGCTGGTTCTCTGAGAAGAAAAGACAGAACAAGACCAGAGGATCAGGTGACTTATGTGTGTCTATCCCTCCATAGTCAGCCAAGATATTAGTATGGTCTAATTTAAAATGGCATATTACTTCCAAGGTGTTGATGCGTGCACTGCGGGACTTCAATATGCCTAAAATTGTGACTGAAGATGTGACAGCCTTCCTGGGACTGCTTGGGGACTTGTTCCCAGGCCTGGAAGTTGAGAGAGAAAGAAACTTTGAACTTGAGAAGGTCATTAGAGAATCGACTGTGCAACTTGGACTGCAGCCTGAGGAAACCTTTATCCTGAAGGTAGGTCATTCAGTGAAAAAAAAAAAAAAATTCCTAAAGAGAAAATGGTTTCGTCAACATCTTTTTTGTGGTAGGCAGTACAGCTGGAAGAACTCATGGCAGTTCGTCACTCTGTTTTTGTCATTGGATGTGCTGGAACTGGAAAAAGCAAGGTGGAACTTTTGTTTCATTTTACATGACAAAATCCAATCACTTTGTAATTTAGATGTCAAATATGGGGTGTTGACATTTTCAACAGATTCTGAGAGTTCTTCATAAAACATATGTAAAGCTAAGATGGAAGCCAGTCTGGAATGACCTCAATCCAAAGGCGATTGACAGAGATGAACTTTTTGGATTCATTCATCCTGCAACTCGGGAGTGGAAAGATGGTAAAGAGGCTGGTGCTAAAAGTATAAGATAAATTCTTAGTAGATTAGAAATCATTCATCAATTTGCTGCTTCATGTTTGCATATTTCCACACAACCAGAGGAAATTGCTCAATTACTAGACATTATATTGCCCTCTACATTTATTACCTCTGGTAATGATATGCAAATAAGCTTAAAGTAAACAAATCTTTTATTGCAGTTGTGTTAATGTTGCTCTGCAAAATGTAGAAGAAAATCCAATGTTTCCCAGGGCCAATGATCGAGATACAACCCCACTGAACCTCAGAGCCTCAACATACATTAAAGTGAGATGTTGAGAAATTGACCTCTTAGCTGTCATCTTCATATCCCAAGAAAATAAGTTATACATTTCTAATTTAAACTTTTTTAACAAATTATTGTCTGAATTTAAAAATTCACCAGTTACTTTTATGTCATAGGAATTGTTATGGATTAGCAAACAAGAGATTTTGGTGGAATTAATTATCTCTTTTTTGTATATGCAATGTCTTCCCCACTAAAAATTGACAAATTGTGTAGAGTAAGAAAAATTATGAGTGAGAGTGCCATTGCAGTTGCACATTTTTAGGCTTTTTAATGATTCTTGCTATGTGTGCCAATAGTTAATGAGGATGCTGTATGTAAAAGAACTTGGTCTTTGTATTTCTGTTACACTGACATGCATCAAAGTGAGGAGTAAAAAGTAAAATGGGGACAGAGATTCGAACTTTGCATCATTTTTTTTCGACCCACGTCTTTAAAGTGGGCAACAAAATTGTGACAGAAGTGTTTTACTTATATGTGAAAACCTTCCTTACTCTTTCCATTTTTTTTTTTTGGTGCCTTCAATATCTGTACAAGGTTTGCTTTCATCACTGATGCGGCAGCAGGCAAACATCTCCCACCATGGGCCTAAGTGGATTGTGTTGGATGGAGACATTGATCCAATGTGGATTGAATCACTCAACACAGTGATGGATGATAACAAGGTACCTCCCTCCTGTTCACTCATACACTATTGTACAACTCATTGCAACCAAGGTGGTGTGTACAGAAAGAAGATGTTTCTTCCTCCTTCAGTCATCAATTCCTGGAGTTTAAGTACTTTTCAGCCTCTTGTCAGAGCGATGAATGTTTTCAGTGTTAATTTTTTATTTTTTTTTTATTTTTTTTTCCCATTGAAAAGAATACTTTAAGATAGCAATTCTAGACTGAAAAGATATGTGTGTGTTTTTTGTACACATTGATTGGGGCCTCAAATGTCACATTTTAAAGTGTAATGATTTGGAAAATCTTTTAGGTCCTGACTCTAGCCAGTAATGAGCGTGTGCCTCTCACCCTTTCCATGAGGCTTGTGTTTGAAATCAGTCATCTTAAGATGGCCACACCTGCTACAGTGTCTAGAGCAGGAATTCTTTATGTTAACCAACAGGACTTGGGCTGGAACCCGTGAGTTATACGTTTCTATTATCTTAATATCCACCTGAAATCTAATCCGTTTGTAGCATTATGTTAATTTTAGCTTACAGTGTGCAAATCACATTGTTGCTCAGGTACGTTACAAGCTGGATTGACAGACGGGAACGGCAGACAGAACGTGCTCACCTGATGATACTGTTTGATAAATATGTTCCTCGTTGTCTTGAGCAGATGAAAAAAAGTTTTAAAACCATAACTCCTATCCCAGAGAACTCCATGATACAGGTAAATATCAAACAAACAAGCAAACATATTTACTGTATAAGTGGATAGCTATATTTAACTGTATATGTATTGTTGTTTGTAAATCTTCACAGTCATAAAACTAACATGTTACTATTATTTATCTCTTCATTCAGACACTGTGCACTTTGCTCGACTGCCTTTTAACTGCAGAAAATATTTCTGCTGAGTCTCCTCGTGAAATCTATGAGACATATTTCACCTTTGCTTGCATCTGGGCTTTTGGAGGAGCCCTTTATAAAGATCAGGTGACTCATTAGTTTTGAGTTATTTAAGGAAATACTTGAGCGTTTAGAAATTTGACCCAAATTGGCCTACAATTCATGATGAAAGTGTCGTATTCAGTTAAGACTGTAATTCATAAGTCATTTGCCTTGTGAAGTAAATTAGCCAAATACAATGTTTACATTGTTTCAGGTTTTGTCAAAGAAGAGAATAGTTATAAAAAATAACTGAGGCCAATATTAACTAACCAAATTGCTGACACTGCATTAATCAAACTAAATGAAGATGAAGCAGACAAGTGTGTCTAATTATATAGAAAGCTTTTTATAAGACTTCCTATGACTTGATCTTTTCTGCAGCCTCATCATTGATTATGTCGTCCTTTTAGATGTTCACCACATTTGTGCTGCAATGGTACGCAGAATGCACAAACCCACATTTTTCTTTGCCTAATTGGAAGTACTCATACTTTAGACTACTTCAGGCTTTGGAAGATAGTACAGTTATTTACCAAGATTGCTTTGAAAGTACAGATTGGACAAAGCTGACCAATAACTAGAGGTAAACAACACCGGTAAATTCAGTGAGCTCACACTGAAAACCCCAGCAGTTTGAGCTTTTATTAAATGATTTATCTGTGTTCTTTGAATTTAAAGTAATACATTTAATTTTATTTTCCCAAAACATCAACATTTTTTTTAATACATTTGAAGAAAAAAACCTGTTTAACACAGCCATGTAATTGCTAGACAAAATTGCTATGTCAGAGAAAATATGAAATAAATCAGAGCAGTCCCTGTAAAATATCCGAACCAACCCTGGGATATTAGATTCAGTATCTTGGGTTACAACTGCTTTGTCATGAAAAAAGCTAGGTGTTGTATTTGTTACTTGTGGCAGCATGCTTGGACAAATGAAAACAGACTTAAATCAATTAATATCAACAAGTACATGAATTGCTTTAGTCCATAATGGAAAAGTTCTGAAGATGATCTAGTTCAACTGTGAGCCAATTAAGTGAGTCCAATAAATTAATGTGCATGTGTTTTTGTCTGATTTTATGCATGTTCAGCTGCATGATTACCAGGTGAAGTTCAGTCAGTGGTGGACAAAGGAAATGAGGACAGTTAAGTTCCCCACACAAGGAACAGTTTTTGATTACTACCTTGACCACCAGACCAAGCGCTTTCTGCCCTGGAGTGATATTGTACCAAGCTTTGAAGTGGAAAACCACACACCATTACAGGTAAAAACTCCTGCAAGTTGTGAGGAGAAGAATACTGAGCAATAATAGCAAACTTTTGAAAAGTGTTTGACAAATAATCACAATCACAAGAGGCAAAATAACCAAAAATGAACAATGCCAGCATATTAAAAATGTTTGTATGCTTCAATGAACATAATAAGAGAGGGTAAAGTCACATCATGGGGTTATGGCAGGGGTGCTGAAATGGAAGATAGGCTTGCCACTGAGTCTGATTACCGTCTACCACTCCCTGTACCGGAGCATGTGGGGGTGAAGGCATGAGCAACAAGACTCGAGCTATCACCCACGCTCCTTTGTGTTTCTTTATGCTCCTGCGTACAGCTGCCTGCGCTCCAAAGGCTCTTGCTGAGCCGTAATTAACGGGGTTTTGTTCTGAGCAAATGATGCTATTATGACAGAATAGTTGTGGTGTTCTGGGGAAATCCAAGAAATTATAAATCACATACAATTCACTGAACACATGTCTGTCAATAAATCACACTCAAAGAAAGCCATAATAACCATGTATGTTTCTGTTCTCCATCTTCCTGCTGTTCCTGTGATTGCAGGCTGTTGTGGTGCACACAGCAGAGACCACGCGTCTTAGCTACTTCATGGACTTGTTGCTGGAGAGGAGGCAGCCGGTGATGCTTGTGGGGAATGCTGGAGTGGGAAAGACTGCACTTGTCAGAAACAAGTTAGACACTCTGTCAGAGAGTTACACAACCTCAAAAGTACCCTTCAACTACTACACCACCTCCCTCATGTTGCAAGGTGAGTGGGTTTTTGATTTGTCGTGGCGCACAGTAGTGCATCAAGTACACTGTAGCACCATCTGGTGGCAATGATTAGATTTTGAGAGGGTGAAGGTGTGGAGAACTTCAGTCTCTACGATTTTTCCCTTACAAATCTCCTACATCTTGTGTATTGTAAAAGTGTTTGTAACCTATCACCTTTATTTGTAACATTTCTAACAGCAGCTCCAGTATATTTCATTAGGATTATATGAGAAAGACCAACAATTGTAATTGTAAAGTGTAAATTTGAGTAAAGTTGTACGTTTCTTGGGCATCATTCTAAGCTTGTGCTCTTCTAACAGCTCCTCTAAAACTCAGCTCCTCTAACAGGATTTCTTTCAGGATTGCCATGTATTCACCTCCATCCATCTTTCCATCAACTCTGACTAGCTTTCCTGGTCAGAGTGCAAAAATGTCTTTCTACGGTACGATGCCTTTATTGCCATGTTTCGCATATAGAACGGTAATGTGCAGTTTAGCTTTCTGCAATATTGATTTTATATCATATTGGCTCAAAAAGTTTAAATTTGGTGTCATCTCTGGCTGTATCTACCACATGATTTGTGCCACAGTGCAAGCAAGACTTCTTCTTGCTTTCCTTCAAAAAGCATTTTTAAGGTCACCCTTCTAGATTCATGACTAATAGTTGGCCTTTGTTAACAGATGCTACTAGTTGGATCTCTATAGCTCCTTCAGTGATACTTTTGGCCTCTTAGCTGCTTTTTCTGACTAATACTTTCTTTTCTCAGGCCTGTCAGTTTAGTTAGATGTCACTTTCATTGTAAGGTTGCGGTTGTACCAGTAACATTTCCATCTCTGGCTTGTCCAATGTATTTTATGGTCTTGATGATGCCTATAACAAACCTCAGAACCTTCACAACTAACTTTTTTAAGACAATAGTCTCTGGTGGTTTTTATTTAGCTGTGTAATATGATGTATTTATGTTTTAATATGACAGACAGAATGTCAAAGTTCAAGTAATTTCTTTGCAGTACAGTGAATGTGTTATTTCTATGCTGTGTTTTATTCCCATTGTTACTTTTTTTGTAGAGATTTTAGAACAACCATTAGAGAAAAGAGCAGGAAGAACCTACTCACCGGTAGGCAACAAGAGGCTAGTCTATTTTATAGATGACATGAACGTACCAGCTGTTGATAGCTATGGAACAGTGCAGCCTCATGCTCTTATACGTCAGCATCTGGATTTTGGACACTGGTGAGAAAACACTCCCACATCTACATGTTATTTCAGATATAACCTTGCAAAACCCATATAACAAGTCAAAGTGTTTAAGAGGTTTTTCACAAACCTTCTCTTGACAGGCTTAGTAACCTCTTGTAGTAACTTCTTGCAAAATTGACAGACCGCAGCAACATGTTATTTATAACATGGGAAGCTAGCTTTACTATATGTACTTAAATTGAAAATGTGTATAATGCACAAAATCTTTTCTTCATCCACTTTATAGGTATTGCAGACAGAAACTGACTTTAAAAGAAGTTCAAAATACTCAGTATGTTGCATGCATGAATCCAGCTGCTGGGAGCTTCATCATCAACCCCAGATTACAGGTACATTTAACAATAAAACAGCTCCTTATTGTGCACTGATCTTTATTTTAGATTTCCGTACAAATGTGTTTTGTAAAGTCCAAATAAGTCTGGCTTTTGAGAGAAAGGCTTTTGAGAGTTTGTGGATTCAGAAAGAGTAGTGAGTCAATACAAAGATGATACATGTGTTTTTATCAGAACTGTTATCAGGATTTCAATATTGTTCACAGGATAAAATTAGCAATGACTAGAGTAGAACGATTTTAAACTTATAAAATATGTGCTTAGTGAAGTATAAACATAACTTTGGCTATAATTATTCTGTGAGGTTGAGATAGCATAAAGACATCCTATATATCTTATTTTAAAGCATATATTTAAACACTACATGTTTAAATTTTGAACAAAAAATACAAAACAAAAACGAAGATAACAAGAAACTGAGAAAAAGGTGAAAGATATAAGTTCCAAGATCTGATGCTATTACAGAATCAACTGTAACAATTTAATTTAAATTAATTAGCAACATTTTTAGATTGTTTTACATATGTTCTTACTAAACATATATGTATGTAAATTTTATTTAGCATAGTAAAAGTTATTTTTAGAGTAAAATCACTTTTTTAAGAGAGATCTGTAAAGCAGTTTTCTTTTGGTAATTTGAGAATTTATTACAGTGATAATTTGACATGTATTATGTCCAGATGATGTCATGTTCATTTCTACTGTATTTTTGTTCTCAACAGAGACATTTCTCAGTGTTTGCAGTAAACTTCCCTTCGCCAGAGTCTCGGGCATCAATCTATGGTCAGATGTTGTGTGGGCATTTAAAACAAAGAGCTTTCAGTCAGTCAGTCCAGAAAACTGCTGCTGCTGTTGTTCGAGCTCTCATGACTCTTCATGACAAGATGGTTCACAGTTTTGTACCCACAGCAATCAAGTTTCACTACATATTTAATCTTCGAGACATGTCAAACATCTTTCAGGTATTGCATATAGTAAGCTGAGGTTATGCTTGACTTAAAATCTTTTGATAAAATATAGACATGATTATTCTTGTTATTTAGGGTATCCTTTTAGCTGGTCCACAGACCTTGAGGGACAGCACTGACCTGGTGGCATTGTGGCTGCACGAGTCCTGCAGAGTGTATTCAGACAGACTGGTAGACATGAAGGACATGCAGCTTTTCCAGAAGATCCAAATGGAGACGGTGCATGAATGCTTTGAGGTGCAATTCTTATGAAGATTAATATGATAAACTTCCATTCTTTACATACAGATTGCAATCATTACAGAAAAAATTACACCTCTGTCCTTCTCCAGGGACTGGAAGATAAAAAAGTGGACAAACAGAACCTACTCTATTGCCACTTTGCCAACATGGACAGAGGATGTTCCTATGCTCCTTTCCATGACTGGTCTCTGCTCAGGACCATCCTCACTGAGGCCTTGAAAAGCTACAATGAGCTCTATCCAACTATGAACCTTGTGCTGTTTGAAGATGCCATACAACATGTGTGAGCATCATTTGACTTATTATTATTATTATATTATGTGTGATTAATGAGCTTGATAAAACATGATTGGATGATAACAGAAATAATAAGTAATAGTAGTAAATAATAATAAATGTGGCATAACATGACTTAACGAAACATTATATTGTCACCAGCTGTCGCATCAGCCGTATCCTGGAGTCACCGAGGACTCATGGCTTACTGGTGGGAGTGGGGGGCAGCGGAAAGCAGAGTCTGACTCGCCTCGCTTCCTACATGTCTTCTGTGGAAGTCTTCCAAATCACACCGAGAAAGGGTTATAGCATCCAGGACCTCAATGTAAATGTTAATTATACTTTAAATGCATTTTTTTTAGCCATGGTTTTCAGATGCAACTGATAATTTAACTACTTAAATAAATAATTTTTTAAAGTCCCTGCTCTATTTTCTTTCTGCAACTTATTGATTTAACTCTTTTTGCTCAACTTCAGGCTGTTACTGCAATTCATTGTTATTCAGCGTCTTCAGTGGAGCAAGAAATGTTTGTCAGATACAATTAGGAGCCACTTTCAAGTGTTTTAATATTTCACTGATGCTTTGAATGTTTAATTTTAAGCATTAATTACTTAAAAATGGTAGATGTACGTATCCAGTGGGTTATTGAACAGCCTGAATTTTTCAGTGGACCTCTCATTTGGTTGATTGTGAAGTTTGGCTTCATTTCTCTATTTTTTTCTTTTTTCCAGATGGACCTTGCTGGGTTATTACTAAAGGCTGGAGTAAAGAATTATCGCGTGACTTTGCTTCTGACAGATGCAGAAATACTTGATGACCGGTTTCTGGTCATTGTTAATAACATACTGGCATCAGGTCAGATTCAAGATCCATGCTATTTGTGCAGTTTCATATAGCAGATATCTTTTATTTTTGTAATTTTTCTTCGCTGAAATAGGAACAAAATAATTGTAATTACCAGAACTCTTCAGTTTGTCATTAGAGGGGTTTTTTTCTATTAGGTGAAAGTCCAGACATCTTCTGTGAGGAGGAGATTGAACACATTGTGTCAAGTGTGAGAAGAGAGGTGCGCAGCCTCGGACTGCTGGATGATAAGGAGAACTGCTGGAGATTCTTTACACACCGAGTGCAACAACAACTTACGGTGAAGATATTCTGAATATAAACTGTGGTGTCTTTAATAGTGCGTTTTATTTGAAGTTAAAGAATTAAGAAAATCTTTAAGGACTTTTGGCACCAGTTAAAAGGACACTGGAAATCAAAGCAATGCATTAAAATGTCTTTTGCTTGCAAGGACTGTTTTTAGCCGGAACAATTAATAGTAAAGCTGTTGCAAAATCTAAAAAAATATATATTTTGAGAGTCTGTGTAAAACAAATACAGAAAACTTAATAAATTAGATTAAAAAGGATGAAATGGCTGTCATTTCACATGTAAGGCATCCACTAAGGCCAACCAACAGTTTGCCCGTAGTCTTTGAAACTAGGGGAGTTATCCCACTTGTACACACTTCATTTTGATTTCTGTACATACTGTAATTCACATTATGTATTTTATATATGAACTTGGTAAAACACATGCTCAGATTTTTGGATTTTTACTTGCAGGTTGTACTGTGTATGTCTCCTGTTGGCAATACCCTGCGTGTCAGGGCCCATCGGTTCCCGGCTCTCATTAACTGTACAACCATCGACTGGTTTCATCCTTGGACAACTGAGGCTCTGCAGTCGGTGAGCTACAGGTTCATCCATGAAATTGATGAAATTGAGGTAAGCCTGTTGATACACGAATCTAATATCACCATCTGTTCTTCATTTGGCCTGAATAGTTAAATTATGAATTAAATTATTTTTGAAAATACAATTTTCATTATGTAATATATTCTAAAGTATAAATTTTTACATTTGTATGATGTGTGCAGTTTTGTCATTTATTTGGATTTTATGCAATTGATGAACCCAAAGTAAAATAAAATTTAAAATGATTTTCTATTTATTTTTCAAACCAAAATCTAAAAACTAAGGGTGCATTGTTTGCAGACTCCTTAAGTAACTTCTTTGAGTTTCAGATTTTGCTGCAATTACAGCCATGAGTGTAGTGTAGCATGTTTCCATGAGCTTTTCACATCTATCACATCTTCAGCTGATATTTTTGCTAATTCGTCTTTCTAGTTCGAACTCAGCCAGGTTGGATGAATAGGTTGAGTAAACTTCAAATTGGAAGCCTAGCTAAAACTTTTGTAATAGATTTAGGTTTACTCTTTTGTCTTGTTCACTCTTATTCATAAATGTGCTTTGAAATAAGCCACTGGATTGTAATTTTGTCAGTATAGTTAGTGTCATTGTTCTGCTGGAAGGTAAATTTCCTTCCTCACACTCTCTTTGTCTTTTTCAGCAGATTCAGCAATTTTCTTAAAGAACAGATTTTCTTGAAGAAAACTGACCCTCTATTTAGCTCCATCATTTGTCTTTTATCTTGCGACAGTGTGTTCTGCAGAATTATTCTCAGGCACACATAGATTGTTGCATGTAATCTAAAATGTTCTTGACAAAATGTCCTTTGACATGTTTTGTCCCATACATGACTTAGCCTCTTGTCTTCAAGTCTGATTTGTAATCTCATTGCTGGTCATTTAAGTTTAGGCCATGCAGTGTGTGATTTGCAGTTCGGACGTGCTCATTCCTCTTTTGGATAATGCATTGAAAAGTATTTTGTGAAATCCCCACAGTTTGGGATATTGCTTGTTATCTTAATCCTATTTCAATTGTTAGTGTTAGATTTCGACCTCTATACCACACACCTCTACCTGGATTTTCATTTGTTTAATAAAAACTTGGAAGCCATGCATGTTTTTCTTTCCACTTCACAATTATCTACAATAGTACAATGTTTTTGTCCTTCAATTAAAATCCCCCAAAATATTCCAAGTTCTGTTATGGTGGTCTAACAAAATGTGAAAAAGTGTCATCATTTTTGTAAAGCACTGGAGATAGACAATATGGTATTGTGCCATGGTTTATCATGCACTTTGACACTTAGGGCTGGTTTAGACTTCAATGAACATTTTCTAATTATTGCAGCACAGCTGAATTAAGTTTTCCATAGATCTTTCATCATTAGTCCTGCAGCAAGGTACTGACAAATTGCCGAACACATGCCCAGAGACTCACAGTAAGCGTAGGAATATCATTGTTTTCCATCATAGCAGCATAACGATCACAACCCATAGTCATTTATGTTAATGAGAGAAGACTGATTAAACACATAATGACCCTCTAAGGTGGCGCAGCTGTCACAACCAGGAAGTCTCATTACATAGGAGAACATGTGCCAGACGGTGAACTTTCCCTGTTTGCGTGTACATCTGTGTGTGGATGGTCATATTCAGGAGTGATGATGATGTTTATAGGAGTTGTGGTGCTCAGTTGTGGTGCTCAGACGTTATTGCACTTTTAGGTTAAAATACATTTTTAATTGTAAACACAACAGCATCAACTTAAACATAAAACTGTCCAATGGTTGTTATTTAGACATTGAGCTGATTGGCTGAACTGATAACAAGGTTGCTTCAGCTAAAATCTAAAGGAGTTGGGTGCTTGGGGGTTTGTGTTGATATGAATGAGATTGAGTTTATTTATAATGCTGCTACAAGCCAATGTATGACACATTGAAACTAAAGTCATAAATAATTGTTTATCTTGTTTAGGAGGCAGGAGTCTAAGAAATGTATTGGTCATTTATTAAAAGTTAGAAATACATAATATTTGTTATACGAGGCCAATCAATGAGCATGCTTCGCATCTTAAAGCAACCCACCATGCTTTATCAAAACGCATTATGTCAGATCTTAATTAATAATGATTTTCTCATCTCACAGATCTATGATCATTAACAATGGCTTTTTGTGAGTTATGGTTAGGTTTGATCTTCATATTCTCTGCTCATTTGTTTTAGCTTTAATTGATTGCTAACTGTGTGATTAATAGGGGACGTGCATCATGAATACATAGTTGAAATGTGGTACCACAGCTGTTTAGAAAGTTGGAGGGGAGCAGATATAATGTAAACAGTGTGCATGTGTTACAAGCAGCATGTCAGGGCTTTAAACACATTATTTTCACAGAGGTCTCAAAGCCCAATCATTCCTGCTGGCTGCACCTAAATTTCAGATTGAGTAAGTCAGGGCCAGACAAGTAAGATTGCAGAACTTGTAGATGAATTCAAAGTTTATGAAGATAATATTTCAGTGCCTATCAGGTTGGGGATGTTAAACCCCACTTAATCCAGTTCACTCCGTTCTCCCCTCAACCCCACTTATTTTTATAGCCTGCTGTCCAGGAATCCATCAGTCTTTTCATGGCCTACGTTCACAACAGTGTCAACCAGGCAAGTGAAAAATACCTGCGAAATGAGAAGAGGTACAATTACACCACCCCCAAGAGCTTTCTCCAGCAAATCACCTTGTACAGAAACCTTCTGGAGAAAAGCCAGGCTCAGCTTCAGCACAAAATGAACCGACTTGACAATGGCCTTCAGAAACTCCAAAGCACTGCTGCACAGGTCTGGTCTCTTCAACTTGTCCTCTCATTGACTCATTTTGCCATTTACAAAGCAATATTGCTTTATTTTTCTACTCTCATACATGTCATTTCTTTTTGGTTTTAGGTTGATAATCTGAAAGCAAAATTGGCATCGCAAGAGTCTCAGCTTACGTTAAAAAATGAAAATATTGGAGCCCTTTTAACAAAAATTGGGTTGCAAACAGAGAAAGTAAGCAAGAAGAGAGAGGCAGCAGATGTGGAAGCACAAAAGGTTAGAGAACCTCTTATGTGCTGGTTTTTGCACTTTTTTGGCATCACATATGCTACTCGCCATACATACATGTTATCATTTAGTTGTAATGATTACTTTTGCACAGGTTGCTGTCATGCAGGCAGAAATTGCTGTCAAACGGAAGGATTGTGAAAATGACCTCGCTAAAGCAGAGCCCTCGCTGACAGCTGCAGTGGAAGCTCTAAACACCCTCAATAAGGTTCCACCACATCCTCAGTACTTAAAATACAATAGAATATTTTATCATTTTTTAACAGATTCTTGAATATCATTTTGTAGGTTAATCTTACTGAGCTGAAGGCCTTTCCAAACCCTCCAGTAGCAGTAACCAATGTTGCAGCCGCTGTCATGGTCTTGCTGGCCCCTCATGGCCGCGTACCTAAGGATCGGAGCTGGAAGGCGGCGCGGGCCTTCATGGGCAAGGTTATGCAGTGACAATTTCAATCGCATCATCCTGATTAATGTCAGTCTAATTCATGAAAGGTCCTTGACCCAGGTGCAGCCCAACAGCTCTCCAAAGCTCACATTGTAGCTCGATGGCTCTATTATTACGCTTACACACCCAGCAGTGGAACTAGTCTGTTAAACTGCTTCTCTGCATATGACTACAGTTTCTGCAAGTGTGGTTAAAAATTAATTATAGACACACAAACATAACACACGGTAAGCTGGTGGACACATAAATGAACAACATGGTTTCACTGGCCTTTTGCCGATTAAAATGTGTTAAAATTTTATTAAATGTGTTGTTTCTCCAATTTCTACAACTTTGGAAACTGATTTAATTCTCCTTTTTTATTCATCAGGTGGATGATTTTCTACATGCCCTGGTTTCATATGACAAAGAGCACATTCCTGAGTCCTGCCTGACTGTGGTGAAGCAACAGTATTTGAGAAAGCCAGACTTCCACCCTGATCTAGTTTGGACCAAATCTACAGCTGCAGCTGGACTTTGTGCTTGGACTATTAATATTGTCAGATACTATGAGGTTTGACATAGCCTTAGAATATTTTAAAATTATTAAGTTGGAAGCATCATTCTGGAATATATATATATTTTTTTCTGTTTAGATTTATTGTGAGGTTATCCCAAAACGCTCTGCATTATCACAAGCTAACGCAGAGTTGGAAATGGAAACAGCCAAACTAATGGTACTTCAAAAAAAACTGACAGTGAGTGTTTATGACCTACTTAATTACAAGCACTTCTCATTGAATAGGAATATCATCAAAAACTTAATTCATTTTAGTAGTTAAATTTATGTACGAGGTAAATGATAAGCTTAGATTCACATGTCAATTTATTAAGAAGTTGCAACAACAAACCTTCATACCTTTAGACTACTTAGAGACTGCCCAGCATTTCAACCTTCTTTATCAATGACCTTTTGTGGCTGATCATCTCTTTATTTTTATTGAAATGCAGATTAGTATAAAAGTACTTGTAAGTAGTATCTCATGTGCAGAATTTGCTTTTGTTCCCCTATAGGATCTTGATGCCAACCTCCAAAGTCTAACAGCTCAGTTTGAAAGAGCTACAACTGAGAAAATCAGTTGTCAGGAGGAGGTGACACAAACCACCCAGACCGTAGAGATGGCCAACCGACTTGTCAAAGGCCTAATGGTAAACAATGTGACGCTTAGGAGTTTGGTCATGCCTGTGAACCTAAAACTGGCATCAGATTAACTGAGATTTGACATGCTGGTAATCAAATTGCATTGGTAATCTGGACTGAAAGTTGCGATGTCCTGGCAGGAAACCTTGACAGTTGCATGAACAGAACAGGCAGAGGAAGATCTTACAGCCTGGTTCAGCAGCATACTGTGGACATGTGAGATAGTTAGAGTGGGTTGGTCCAGAGAAAACGCATGGTTGAACCAGCCAACTGGCTATTTGAGCATTTTCCAAAATGGAGAATGGGGGAGAAATAGCTAAAAGGCTAAACAGATAACTCTATTTCTGAACATTGAACAGATTTTGTGTGGACAGAAAATGTATTCCACAGATTTGTTTTGATAAACTGCGAATAGGAAGTTGTAAGCCACATATGACTCTACACGTTATACAAATCAAATACAAATCTTTACTTTTTCTGTTCATGTTCTTTTTCTGAAAGCCTTTGTGATAATGCGAAATAACAGATGGTGATTTTAGTGGCCATTTTACAAGTTCGACTTTCTTATTCCACAGAATAAATGTTGTTTCATGGAACATCTTGGCTTTTAAGCATATCAAGATAAATGTTTTGTCTTTATCGCATTGACCTGGAAGCAATAGTGTTCAGACTAATAAATCAGACCGTCTATATTTAATCATTAACTTACCTCAAAGCCTCAACAGCTGTTGGAAATTAACAATGTCTCACCACAGACTGAGTGATATTACAGGCGATCCATAATACATTAGAGTAAAATTATAGTGATTTTTAACTGTCTGACAATTTATTATGTGACATATTCTAGATCCTCAGCCCCTTGTAAGAAAATGCCATGCTTGATTTATTGCTGCAGGCCATCACAGTCACAGTATTGAAGGTTTAAATAAGTGCTGAATTGATGCAGAGAGAATCGCCACACAAAATTTGTAATATATTATTCAGAGATTTGCAGTTTGATGCATTCAATTCTGGATGCATTCTGAAATCGTCTTAGTTTGAGCAATAGATAAAGTCAAGTGCTGCTTTTTTCACTTTAATTTTTTATATACAAACATTAAAATAGTTTCAAAGTCATACTGCAGTTCACAATTTTTGAGGTGAGACTGAAAGGTAATAAAATATTCATTGTTCTATTAATCTGAAATGAAAATATGCAAATATTGCATCAACACACCTATGAAAACTGCAAAACAAAGTCGTTCTGTTAGATTGCATTTGTATTTTGAAACACAGTACTACAGTATTTAATATAAATCATGAACAGTTAAGGAAGTCTGGTGTGTGGCTCCAGAGCCGCAGGTGGCAGACCCCTGGAATCCAGTAGGTGCCAAGACTGAAGTATATTTCCTCCTTCGTATAACACACCACCAATCAAATAGAAAGGAAAGTGACATAGCGGCTGATGAGGTTCTACTTTAGTACATTTTAAACCTTCGTTTACATTGCACCAGGATTGTATTTGTACCGGAACTGATTATTACACTTGGAATGTAAGTTGAAGACAGAAGCCTACCATTGATCTTCGCGTATGAAAAGCACACTCAGAACGGACGTGGGTTGAGTTTCTGCTGAGATTAACTGCCAAAGAGAAAAAAAGAGTTTGTAACCAGTCATTAACATAACATGCACGTCACAGATTAAAATAATAGACATGTGGGGTGACATAACTGACCTAAATGTTTTGACAAAATAATTATTTTTTCTATTAAAGCACCTTCCCTGAGCAAATGTGACAATGGCTTATAGGTTTACAAAAATGACTTTTGGATAACCCTCTATGATGTTTTAGAAACCACATCAGTGGTTTAGAATACATCATGTCCTGTAACTATTCGATGTGTCCCAAGTCCAACATACCTTAATAATTGGCTGGATTATCTTCTCATAAAGTTGACTTTTACAGAATAATTATCTAATTAGCTGACTCAGGTGTGATGACACAAAGACTCCTCTAAAAGTTGCAGGACACAGGCCCTTGAGGACTGGAGTTTAACACCTGTTATAAGGCCTAGAAGTTTGCTTACATTTTGGTCCTTCTCAGGTTATTGTTTAGCTTCAGCCTCAAGGTTTAACTGATCTGGAGTTACAGGGAGACTTTAAGAAATTATCTACTACACTTTAGATATCAGTTGCTTATGATCTCCTAACAGAGCTCCACTTCAAAAATTCAAAACTATCTTTTTTACCTCATACAGGAAGAAAAGGAACGCTGGTCCCAAGCAATTATCCAGTACAAGAAACAGCAAAAAACTCTCTGTGGTGACGTACTCCTTGCCTCAGCTTTCATTTCGTATTTGGGTTATTTTACAAGCCAGTATCGTGTGGATCTTTTCAAAAATGCTTGGATACCTTTCCTTCAGTCACAGAAGGTAAAATCAGTTTCATATATACAATATATATAATTTTACAGTTGTTTGTGAAGAAACCTATTTGCTTTGTAAACACCTCCAGCACTGTGAAGTAGAGTACACCAAAGTGACCTCAATACCCTGATTTTGTTCCAGGTCTCTGTGCCCCTGACAGACGGCCTGGATCCAATCCTCATGCTTACAGATGATGCCACTGTGGCAGCCTGGCACAACCAGGGCTTGCCAAATGATAGGATGTCTACTGAAAATGCAGCCATCCTGACCACCAGTGAGCGTTGGCCACTCATCATTGATCCACAGCAGCAGGCCATCAAGTGGATCAAAAACCGACTGAAGCCAGAGCTCAGGATGGTGCGACTGGGACAGAAAGGGTGAAAAAAATAATAACAATAAATTCAAGAAAAAATGTACAGTGTATAAAATACAGTATATTATACATTCATGTCACTTTTGATTTGTTATTGTGGTGCAGGTATATAGAAGTTATTGAACAAGCTCTTGTCTGTGGAGAAACCATCCTGATAGAGAATCTCCCAGAAAAAGTAGACCCAGTCCTGGGGAATCTTCTGGGAAAAAGAACAATTAAAAGAGGAAGGTTAGTGCTGAAACATTTCAGTCCTGGGAAACATTAGAGATAAAGAAAGTAAAATCTGTGCATTTGATAAGTCAACATACGAGAAAGTTGAAACAATAGGACTAGAAAACATCAGCAAGACATGACTTAATGCATTATCATGGCCCCCCTTTAGATTATAAATGAATCTGCAGCTTGTGTTCTGAACCCCTGAGGTCAAGCTATTGATTGACCCCCTCAAGGTGGGTGATAGATGTATATTTGTGTGTTTACATTCTTTTAGGTGTGATGAATATTGAATACATAAGCTTCAGGGTAAACGCTGAATTGAGGATCAATATGGTTATGTATGAGGTCTTATGTTTCTCACAAAAAGCTTCATCGTAACAGACTAGAATCAGTAGTCTTCCATCATCTGGCATTTTACTGAATTCTTTCAGTGATCTCTTTATGAATATGTTAGCACTCTAATGAGTCCTCATATATAAATTTTCTTCAGGTACAGGTACAATTCATGAGCATTCTTAAAAGGAAATTGAAATTCTGTACACCGATCAAAGTAATTCAGGATTAGGCCTTTGCATACTAGAAATACAGCCAGGCGTGCCGGACAACAAAGGGTGTTTTACAGCATCGACATAAGCTCTACTCATAGAACCTGCAGTTTTAAAGACTGGCTGCTCATACAAACTCTAAGTTATCACAACATAAGTCCCTCACCCCATGAAACCTGTTCACCTCTTTAAAATTCTACCAATCTGGGCCTGTGACTGCCTACCTTGGCGAGTCCAATAGTTAGTGAAAAAGTTCCTTAATCCTTCCTTCAAGTGTTTGTGAAAGGAGTTTTAGATGGTCACAAAAAATTTGGTTAGCTTGATTTGTTAAAGCCGTAGACCATTGTGCGCTTGAAAATAGGCCAGATTTCAACAATTATGCTGCTCAGAAGAAAATTGGCAGACTTAAAATTAAGGACAGTAGAACAAAAGTGGATTGAGTTTATTATTTAGGATTACATTTATTATTACATATTGTTTCACACTATCCCAAAAGGGTTTTGTTCCAAAATTATTTGCAGAATAACCATGTGAGTTCAAATCTGACTTCAAAAGCATCTCCTGATGGTGTGGTTTGTCATCACAAATTTAAGTTAGGATGAAATTGTTGCTAGAGAAGTAAAACAGTTGCCCCTTCTCCTGAAATACAATAAATTCAATAGTGTTGACAACCACAGCATGAATAGAAAATACCACATAATAATGTTCTGCTTCTCTGAAATGCTTACACCTTCTTGCTCTCCTCCATGCCTAAGCATTAATATTGAGTTTTTTTGGTGGATATTCATTAAGCTTTTTTTGAAGTCTTGTCCGTCCAGACGTAACAATTTATCATACTAAATCTGATAATAAGTTTATTCCTTGTAGATGACCCGCACACTTGTTTCTGTCGATGATTAATACAACCTGCTGGGTCAGCCATGATGGATCTGGTAGTGCTCCACAGCTGAAGTTCATTAATAATTGGAATGTTGTAGAGTGTGAAGTAATGAATACTAATTATTCCTTTCATGGCTGACGGAAGACTACAAGCCAATCCATCAGCAAGGACTTTAATTTGGTGGAGTAATGGTTCTATCAATAGTACATTAATTCTGGCTTGTGAAGATATAGAGTTGAACCATATCTACACCATGAGGATCTTTTGCCATAAAAATTGGGGCCTTTCCTGACATTCAAGGGGCAATTAGAGATAAATGAAAAGCCACCAGGTTCGTCAAGCAACTGCTAATTTAATTGAAACACAAGAGTAGATAAGTATTGGCTGGTGTTGTTATCATATCTTGTATTTGTGCAAGGATATTTGCACATAATGCAAACAGAACTGGCATCATTTCGGACTGGCAGGCCATGAAAGCGTAAGGTTAAAATTGGCTTAGTTTAGAGGGCCATCAGTGTTATGGGTTTGAAGCAA
This sequence comes from Gambusia affinis, assembly GCF_019740435.1. NCBI lineage: Eukaryota > Metazoa > Chordata > Actinopteri > Cyprinodontiformes > Poeciliidae > Gambusia > Gambusia affinis. The sequence goes on along the minus strand of NC_057872.1, from coordinate 14,689,647 downwards.
TTTGCTTTTGTGTAATTATTATTTAATTTAGTTTATTTTTGTCAGTTGAATCAGTTTATAACACAAGATTAAATGATGTACATTATTGGGTTAACAAGAATAAGATAAAATGAGATTTAAGCTGTATTGTTGGAAAACCTACAAATTCTTCCAACCTAAGGTGACCTTGAAACCAACAAAAGTGTTGAAAACCTTGCTTTGGTTAATTTGTTTGTTTACATGTTCTTGCGGTTTGGGGTGGGGCTAAGCCATAAGCAATTTAATATAGTATAGTAGAATCAAAATGTATTGTTCCAGTCTTCAAAATGTCACAGTAATGGTATGTTTTGGGATTTCTCAAAAGGACATTCTGAGTGTATTTGCATGTTATTTTGACTGACATTGGGCCAACATCAGACAATCTACATCACTGTATGTTTTTACATCACTTATTAAAGCAGTTATTTTGTATGTTTTATTCTATTTAGTGTGTACATTTAATTTACTAAGCACAATATCACAAACACCTAGACAATTATTTTCCTTTTTCATTTTTCTGTTATTCAGGTGTATTCTTATTGGGGACAAGGAATGTGAGTACAACAAGAACTTTCAACTCATTCTGCACACCAAGTTGGCCAATCCACACTTCCCTCCTGAGCTCCAGGCCGAGACCACCCTCATTAACTTCACAGTGACGCCTCAGGGCCTGGGGGACCAGCTGCTAGGACAGGTAGTCTCCAGTGAGAGACCTGACCTGGAAAGTCTAAAGGTAAACCTGGTTAGATGTTGATTGAAGCATTTTTTTATGTCTTCATGAAAGTTTTTAGTTTATAAAAACAACTTTTAAATAGAAATTTTATCTACAAAGATGGAGCTCACCATGCAACAAAACCACTTCAAAATTGAGCTCAAGAAGTTTGAAGATGACCTACTGAGTCATTTGTCTGCAGCCGATGGTAGTTTTGGGAGTGACAATTCTTTGGTAGAGCAACTTGAAAACACCAAGCACATGGCAACTCACATTCAATCCAAGGTAAAGTTAGTACACAAAAATGGTTCTGGTGGCATTTTTTTTGTTTGGTTGCTTAGGTAATATTAAATGTCATACTACAGCAAGTGGCTCATTTTATTGCATTAGCTGTAAATGATGTGCAGTTAGGCATATGTGTAATGTGAGGGTTTTGGAGCATGACTGAGAGCCTAATAGCTCATTTTGTGCAATTGGAACTCACAGGTGGTGGAGGCCAGAGAGAACGAGACAAAGATCAACGAGGCTCGAGAACTATACCGCCCAGCAGCTGAGAGAGCGGCACTCCTCTTTTTTATCATCAATGACCTCAGCAAGATTAACCCCATGTACCAGTATTCTCTCAAGGTGAAACTTTCACCCCTGGAGTGAACACATGTTTACAATACTCTCCTTTGTTTTTCTTGACCAATTTTCTGTTTTTCTTAATGTTGTCTTTTCTGTTTCAGTCATCAAAAAACCCTTTTTTAATTTTCCGTAACTGTGCCTTGCAAAAGTATTTATGTCAACTTGAAATTGTTCATATTATGTCACATTACACCCAAACTGAAACCATGTATTTCAAAAGAATATTATGTGATAGATTGACACACACTTTTTATTCATTCCACTTGAATTAATATATTTTCAATCCACATTTTACTGAAACTACAGCTGCAAAAATCTAAATTCAATACTTAAAATCTGGGTTTTTTTTGTTGTTTTTTTCATTTTACTTTTATGAGCTACTATTTGTTGGTCTTTTGTACCACAAACCATGTAAGGGACACATCTGAAATATAAAACCTGTCTAATTTAAATCCAAATCCAATTCAAATTTTGTGGAAAACTTAATAATAAGGTGTACTTATACTTTCCACCCAATTTTACTGAGCTTGAGCTATTTTGCCAAACAAATTTGGCAGGAATTCAGTTTTTAACTGTGCAAAGTTAGTAGAGACAAACCATCTCCAAACACTGCTAGCTGTAGTAGCAGCAAAAAGAGTGCTACACAAAACATTGAATCATTTGAGGTAGACAGAAACGCATATCACACTTTAAAGACTTGTATTTACAATAAAAATTTGTCAGTTTCTTTTTCCTGTGTTGCTTTTTTGGTGCTTTGTATTGGATTATCACAAAAACCTTAATGAAATTGGTGAAGTTTGTGGTGTAATGGGCAACCTGAAAAAGTTCAAGCTTTTAATTATGTGAGTGACCATAGCGAATGATAATTTTGTTTTCTTTGGTTTTATTCCAGGGCTTTAACCTGGTGTTTAACAAAGCAATGGAGCATGCACAATGGGATGAGGATGTAAGGACCAGGGTGCGCACCCTCACTGAGGCCATCACCTATTCTGTATTCCTGTATACCAGCCAGGGCCTCTTTGAGAGAGACAAGTTAACCTTCTTGTCACACACTGCCTTCCAGGTGAGGGACCGAGGTCCGCCCTCAAAGGTGGGGCCTGCTGTCACTCTCATCAATCAAAGTACTTTTCTGCCCCCACATTAACTTCAATTAAAAGCAGTCAGCAATACCATACGTTGCTATTGATTATCTCTCACACTTTGCTCTGTGGCTGCTGTTCAGAGAGTTGGTTCTGACAGGGGGTTGGATCTTATAACATAATGCAATTATCTGTCTCCACGGCAACTGTTTTCTTCGTAGGAGTTGTCCGACTTTGAAGGCTGTCCTTCACTTAGCTTTTTCACGTTTACTGACACTTATTCAGTTTGTAAATTTAAGAGCATTTGAGAATTTCTTTAATGTTTGTTAATTACTAAAAACATATCAGAATCACTTATATTGTAAATCTGACTATTAAAACTGGTTCTCCCCTTTAGATTCTCCTCTCTCAGGGTTTGATTGATCCCCAGGAATTTGAGTTCCTGCTTCATTTCCCAGTGCAAACTACAAACTTCAGTGCTGTGTCGTTCCTCTCGCCACATAGCTGGGGGGCCATTAAGGTACGGTACAGTAATTGCGTTTTGTGAGCCACATTTTACTAAATGCTGCGCTGCACTGCAGAGTGAGGTGAATATGTCATGTACTTTGATATAGACAATCTCTACAATGGAGGAATTCAGTGGACTTGACAAAGATATGGAAAACTCGGCAAAACGCTGGAAGAAGATTGTTGAATCCAGTTGTCCTGAGAATGAAAAGCTTCCTCTGGACTGGAAGAATAAGAGCTCCCTTCAGAAGCTCATCATCCTGAGAGCACTCAGACCTGATAGGCTAACCTATGCAGTGAAGTAAATAACTAACCAAAATTAAGCAACCTTACTTGGAAGAACATTGATACTGCTGAAACGTTTTCATGTTTTTATGTAAAAAGTGAAAATTTCAGTAAATTTTAATGTAGTTTTATGTAACAGACCAAAAATTGTGTGATGGAACAAAAAATATGCAACAGTTCCAATTGCTTAAAAAATTTTAAATTGTGGCATGCTATTGCTTTAGTCCTTTTTACTCTTTACTTTGATAAACTACAGTCATTTCAGTTACCTTCAAAAGTCCCTTAATTACTTTGCAGTTCACTTGTTTGTGACTCATTCTAAGCATAAAAACATTCCAGCAGGATAACAACAATCAATGCACAGCCAAAGATACAATGTAGTGATTTTAATCAAAGCAAGTTTACTGTTAGAATGTCCTAATTAATATTGAAACCTAAATCAAATGGAAAATATGTGGCACAATTTGATCAATGTTTAAAACTGTTCACTCTCCCATAAGAACTTCAGCTGTTTTTCAAAGAATGGACAACTCTTTTAGTCTATAAAAGTGTAAAAATAAGCTTTTACCGAACAGACATTCTCAAACACTTGAACACTGAAAAAGTTTAAAGGGTATGAATAATTTTGCAAAGGAATGCGGACATGTATTGTCATTGTCCGTGTATTGGTATTCATCTCTTGATGTTTTCTCATAGGAAATTTGTTGAAGAAAGCATGGGAACTAAATATGCAGAGAGCAATAGGCTGGAATTTGAAAAATTATTTGAGGATAGCACTCCTTCAACCTCCATGTTCTTCATTCTCTCACCTGGAATGGATCCACTAAGAGATGTTGAGATACTAGGTACCACACTTCTTATTTGTTACTTGCGTATCCTTTTTAATTTAGACATACACTGTAAAATATATATATATTTTTTTTTTAAATGCAGGTTTAAAGCTGGGATTTTCCATCGAGCGGGGAACTTTACACAATGTGTCTCTGGGACAGGGGCAGGAGGAGGTAGCAGAGAGAGTTCTCAGGAATGCCTCCAAACAGGGACATTGGGTCATTTTACAGGTACAAGCCCCTTTTACTCTTTGCACCAGAAGCTGTAGCAACACCAGACTGCACTATGAGCCTCCTTGTGCCACTAATGATATCATCTCATCCCCGGAACAAGGGAAATAAACTCAATTTGGTTCAATAAAATCCCTAATTGGCTAGATCAGCTCCACAAATGGCTACTTTAGAGAGAAGCTGTAAACTAAGAGAACTGGTGAGGGCTTTTAAACAAGTCTAGAGTGCAGAAAATCTTTTTCTAACTAATTTGACTAATTTTAGCAATAAAATCTCTTAATATTTTTTTTTTGTTCAGAATGTGCACCTTGTGGTGCGCTGGCTGCCTTCGCTAGATGCTCTCCTAGAGACCATCGCAGCGGATGGACATCCCAGCTACCGGGTCTTCATCACTGCAGAACCAGCACAGAACCCCAAGCAGCATGTGATCCCCAGAGGCATGCTGGAGAACGCCATCAAAATCACAAACGAACCCCCATCTGGCATGAATCCCAGTTTACACACTGCCCTCAACAACTTCAGCCAGGTGAGGTGAAAATAGTTGTACAGTCAGGTGTGTTTTGACATGCATTCCCTGACATCTATTTTTCAGTTTTTTGTTTTTTTTTGTTTGTGTTTTTTTTTTTCTTTCTCAGGACACCTTGGATATGTGCTCTAGGGAGCAAGAGTTCAACTCCATGTTGTTCTCCCTCTGTTTCTTCCATGCCTGCATAACAGAGCGCAGAAAATTTGGCTCTCAAGGGTGGAACCACAACTACCCCTTCAGCACAGGAGACCTCACCATCTCTGCCCATATTTTATATAACTACCTGGAGGGCAACTCAAAGGTATTTATTATTCTCTAATAAAATACTTTTTCTTTTTTTTTTTGTTATTTTTAAAATAAAACTTTTAATGTGTTTTTACAACTACCTAAATGATCAAATTTAGAGGGGTAATGGTATTATTATCGACAATAATGTCAGACAAGGATGCCGAATTACTCTGAAGCATCTCCAATTATTTCTTTAAAGTCTTTTGTTGCAGTGGTATTTGTAAAAAATGCTCATTACTGTCTTTTTTTTTCAAACCCACAACCTATAATTTAGCTTTATTTCACAAAGACAAAAAAATCCATTCTTTCAGATTTGCGCCCCTCACAACTCCTAATGCATTTCTCTTAGAACTCCCATTACTCCGGTCATAACCAATTACGTCTCCGAGGTATTCTGCCCTCCAAAAACGAATGTCCTTCATTACGTTAACCAAACACTAACCTGTATGTGCGTATACAGAGGATTCATTAGGAGGGCAATGAAGCGTTATCCTAAATGTAATTACACGCAGCCAATGTGACAGTTCACAACGCTACATAAGTGATCACTGCAATTAGAGCTGATGAAGGAAGCAATTTGCAAAACAATACAGGTACAAATGATACTGAACCTACAGCTTTTGTAATTTGTTATGAATTGCATGTTCTGTTCTTCCTCCTTCACGCTCAGGGATCATAATCTCCCACTGAGGCAGAGACTATGCTGTCATGCAGCGCATCAATTTGTGTAAAGAAACCTCTTTTTGTTGTATTTCCCCATGTGCGCATAAGGTACCTAGTTAGGATATTATAGGGTAGTTGACCCTTCAAATTTTAATGGAATACCTAAAAAAATATATATGCAGTCATGGTAAAAAGTACTATTACAAGGTTTTAATGTGTAAATGATCTGGGGTTAGACGGGTTCTAAGTTTATTTGAATCTCCCATAAGTGAAGTCAAACCGTAGAAAACCACACACACGCCACAGATTCCACAGAAAGCAAGCCAAAAAAGAAAAAGCGTGGTTCATTGTTGTGTACAAAATAAGTAGACCCAAAAGCCATGCACCCTAAAGAGCATGACTGCATGTATAAAGGCTTTTGCAGTAAGGTCAAAGTATTTCAGTTCTCATAATATTTAAGATGTTTGTCTTCATTTTCCTTTTGATGTCTCTTATAAAGTCCATGCAGGTGCCTTGGGAGGACTTGCGCTATCTGTTCGGAGAGATCATGTATGGAGGGCACATCACTGATGTCTGGGATAGAAGACTCTGCAAGACATATCTGCAAGAATTCATAAATCCTAATATGGTAAGCGAGCTTTGGAGTTGACCTGAGACAATAATTCTTTCCAGTAAATGAAGGGTTGTTGTTTGTAATCTACCTACCTACCTACCTACCTACCTCTAAAATCCAGAGATCTCATGTTTTAAACCCTGGACCTAACAGGGGTTTCCGTTTTTTTTAATTTTATTTAATTTTATTTTTTTACTGTAGCCGTAGATGTTCCAGTTTACACAAAACTGTTTTTAATTCCACATTTTTTGTTACTTTAATCTGGGGAATGTGCAAATATTTTATCTTATTCGTTTGAATTTCTTTTTTTTTTCTTTTTACCTTGTGATGTTGATTTCAGCAGTGCCAATGTACAAAAAGTTGAAATGTATTTCTATTGATGTTCAAGTAAAGAGTGCCCTCTTGAGATAAAAAACGGAACTGCACTTAGAGTCTCTTGTAATAATCACATTGCATTCTTCAATTTGGCAGTTGTAATCTAAACTTACTAACTTGGCAGTCCTTATTCATTATTTCTCCACTGAATGATCACTTTTTTCCAAAACAAAACAGGTTTTTAGATTTTTCCAGTCCAGTTTGTAAATCCACTCTATGTTAAGTTCTAAAAACACAATTTGATTCTCAACTCTTGTCTTTTCTTCTTTTTTTGTCCAATTCATAGTTTGAAGCAGAGCTCTTCCTGTGTCCAGGATTTCTGGCTCCTCCTGTTTTAGACTATGCAGGCTACCATGTTTATGTCGACGAAAACCTCCCCCCGGAGAACCCTGTGTTGTATGGTCTCCATCCGAACGCTGAGCTGGAGTGCCTTACTGCCACCTCAGAAAACATGTTCAGATCTCTGTGGGAACTGCAGCACCAAGACTCATTCAGAAGAGATGAAGCAACTGAGAGCACAGACGAGAAGGTGAGGAAGCACAAAACTTACTCTGATGAAAAACTGCAGAGATTGCATACATGCAAACGTAATAATGTGCTCTGCACATTTTTACATTTTGGTCATGTTACCACCACATACATCTAGGTAATTTCTATTTATGGCAGGCTAAGATAGAATGGTGCATAATAGTTAAGTGGGAGGATACTTTTTGATTGTCTTATCATTTCAGTTTCACGGCCACATCTTGGTCTGTGAAATGTTCAAGAGGTATAAGTAGGTTTGCAAGGCACCGTTGAATGTGTGCCTTCATTTTACAGATTATGGCCATAATAGAAGACATCCTGGAGAAGCTTCCTGAGGAATATAATGTTTCAGAGATGATGGGAAAGACAACAGAGCGAAGCCCCTATGTCTTAGTGTGCTTCCAGGAGTGTGAACGCATGAATCTTCTGGTAGCAGAAATAAAGAAGTCCCTCAGTGAGCTGGACGCTGGCCTGAAGGTACAACTTACTTGCCCTCTAGCACTTCAGTTTATATATAAATTGTATATTTATGTTTTAGCAAAGGGTTTTTCTTTTTCCACAGGGAGAACTCTCCATCTCCTCCAGTATGGAGAGATTACAGTCTGCATTGTTCAATGATTTTGTTCCAGATTCTTGGACTAGACTGGCTTATCCCTCAACTAAAACGCTTGCAGAATGGTATGTTTTTATCTCAATCTTTTAAAGTACAATGTTCCATCAAATGTATAATGACACTAGTGGGTATACGATTTTACTACAAAACAATTTGTTACTTTTTATAGGTTGAATGATCTAATGACCAGCTGTCATGAATTGGACTGTTGGACTCAAGACTTTGTTTTGCCTGCAGTTGTTTGGCTCTCAGGATTCTTCAACCCACAATCCTTCCTTACTGGTGAGTTTTAACTAACATGTTTACTTTGCAGCAGCAAATAGCTACAATTCAGGCCCCCGGCCTGAACTGAAGGAGATTCAAAGATTAAGCTAAACCATGTTGAAGGAAAACAGTACATACATACTAAATAAAAGAAAGTGAATGTGTGAATTGTAGTTGGAAAAAATGGAAGTCTGAGGAGATAAAAGTGAAATACATACTACCTTAGAGTAGAAGTTTGAATTATTTGAATTTAGGGTTCATGAAACCTAAACAATGATTTTAATAGTTTGAATTTTTTATTCTTCTAACTGAAAGTGGAGGGGAATAGTAGCAGGTGGTTAGAGGTCATAAACCTAGTAAATGTTTTATAAAATTCACACAAATAACATGTGGAGATGTGCTTTTTCAGCTGTACTGCAGAGTATTGCTCGCAAGAATCAATGGCCCCTGGACAAAATGACTCTAACTGTTGATGTAACAAAGAAGATGAAAGAGGACTTTGGACACCCTCCAAGAGAGGGAGCATACATCCACGGACTCTTTATGGAAGGTCAGAATCAATAAACCAAAAATATCCACCACTGTCTTCAGTTATGTTTTTATTATACTTTACTAGACCCACAGTATGTCTGTCTGTCCTCCTAGGGGCACGTTGGGACATTGAATCAAGCATCATCTCTGAGGCCTTCCTTGGTGATCTGACCCCAGCCATGCCAGTACTGTATGTTAGAGCTGTGCCTGCAGAGGAGCAGGAGCTCAGGAACACCTTTGAATGTCCAGTGTACCGCACAAAGCAGCGCGGCTCCACATATGTGTGGGCCTTCCATCTCCGAACTAAAGAGCCCCCACCCCACTGGGTGGTAGCTGGAGTTGCTTTGCTCTTGTCTGTGTGAGAATGTCATTAGGTCAGGGGGAGCATCTTAAAAAATAAGATATATATATATATATATAATGTATTATGTAAGCAGTATTAGTATCATGTGTGTGTTTCACTGACACAGTCATTCATGTTTAGTTTAATAGTTTTATTTTGATTTGTTTTAGGAATTACATAGGTATAGATTAGTGTCCAGCCGGTGTTGAACCTGTTGTGTCTGCGTCCACCGCTGCTCCTCATCTCCCTCGAGTGTGACTGGGATTTGTCGGGAGATTATGTCTCTATATTAGACCATGTAATTTTGGATGAGCAGCATATTTTATTAGAAGGTCAGGATTAAAAAAAGCTCCCCGCCTGCCCTCTGCTAACTGAATGATACACAATGCTGTCTGGAGGGATCCCGGACCAAATTCCCAGGAGATGATGTGCATGGCCGCTATTGACTTTTAAATGAGGTGCATTTGACATTGACCTTTTGTACTGCGGAGGCAGAATACTAACAGACTAGTGTAATTCATTCAGCCAAGCCTGTTGCAAAAACCTATTGAAAGGAACTGATAGCTTTGTATGAGAAAGCAACACATTAGATTACCCATCCTTTATCTGTCTTCTCCTCTCTGTCTGCATCTGATTAACCTACTCAGAACTAAATAAAACCTTTAAGTTTGAATAAGTGCATAGAGAGAATGATCTTATCAAAAAATGCTATCTTGTTCTTAACAAATTAATTGAGGTTAATTGAAAAGTGAGAAGATTTCCAGATTGTTGTTTTTTTTTTTTGTTACTTAGAAATAAATGCTTAAAACACTGTTCATTTCAGAAAAGTCAAATTTTAGACTTACAACAATACTAGAATTATTGTATAGACCAAAATGAATCATAAAACTAGAAAATTAACCTCTTAAAGAAACGGTTCACATTTATTCTGTAGTTTCTTTGAGTAAACCATTTGCTAACTTCATGATCCTAATGTCATCGGGGTTAACAGAGGCCATATTATTGAAAATGTGATTCAAATTGCAGCCCTGCATCCCACTGGTGTTTTTGGGGTGTTGGGGAGGTCAAACCAGCCCTTTTTCTCCAAAAAGATTTTCTCCAACGATAATAACTGTTGTGTTGTTCTTAATTCCTCCCTGCAGCCTCAGTGGCTCCAGACAGACAAATGGAGGATGGAAGATTGATTCTGTGTATTGTGTTCCAGGAGAGGGAAATGAAGAGCCGGTCTTCCTGCAGATTCTCCTCATCTGCCTTCTCTTCCTCTCATTAGCACGCCGCAGCAGCTAGCCAGTCATTTGGTGACAGGGAAATGATACAGTGCCTGCAGTGTTTAGGAGGAAATGGCAGGGTGCGAGGCCCCGGCACACTGGGGGGTCGTGCCATGGATAAGTCATGTTAAAGGCCAAAGAGGACACCTGGTTAAAGTCAGAGAGGGCATCTGGGTCACACCTCCGCCCCCCCATCAAAAAAGTAGGAGTTGGAAGTTATTTTTTTTTCTCTTAACTTCTTTAATTTTTTGAAACTAAATTTTTATCACTTGAAATAACAGGAAAAACCTAATTATTGGTTGACTCATGTGTTAAAGAAGTTTTGAAATGAACTGAGAAATTGTCTGGAATCCAGGAAGAGGATTTTGCATTTGAATGCAGAATTCAAAAGCTTTATCAGATGGTTCTGACTTTTCCCTTTAATGTACTAGTTGGTTCAGCACAGATTAACAACAAATGTTGTATTAAGGCATATTCAAAGCTAATTCTTCTCCCATCTAAAGAAACCAAGTTAATTGCATCAAGTCATCAAGTTGTTTTATAAGATTATTACTGTCATAATCTTGTAGTGTTTTAATGTTGTGGTTTTCTTTTGTATGTCTGATTATTTTCTATGTTCTTTAGCTTTGATGTATTCTCCTTATTGTCATTATTTTCTAAAAGATGTTGTCACATTACTTTCTCCCTCCTCCTTTGTGTCTTATCCTGCAAGACACAAACATAACATCTGCAAGTGTTCTGTTTGCAGATGATTGTTCGGTCTGTTTCTTCTTTTGGTCTTTGTTCCTTTTTTCTCTCAGTTCAGATTTCCTGCTAGCATCCTTGCCAAAGTTGTTCCACCATTTTCTGATTAGTCTATCACTCTGCCTGAGTAATTAAGCCCATTGACTTCACCTGTACTTAGCCATCACTTTCACTTGTTTCCCTGCTATTTAGGTTCTTGTTCTGTCTTTGGTCTGTGCTGGATTCTCTGTTTTTATGCCCTGTTTGCTCGTTAAGTGCTTTACTCCTTTTCATGTCACAATTTCTAAGTTTTAATTTTTATTATTAAATTCTCAATTCTGCCTCACTTAAGTGTCTATGTTTGATGGCCTGGAAGGTGTCATATGAGAGAGGGACCCCTAGCTTTCCCCCCTGGAACTATTAACTGAGTGATCGGATCTCAGGTAAACATAAGACAATGGATGGGTGAATGTATATAAAAAATATATCTTATCTGGTGCACTTCTTTAGTTTCAGGCAAGGAGAAAACTAGTTAAGACAGTAAGCTATATTCTGTTTTGTGAAGGACTAAGGAGCATGTGCTTTAATTTTATTTAGTTGTTTTTTTAACTATAAACACCTCTGTCTGATGACCAGGAGGCTTTTGCCATCTCAGTGATATAAATAGAACCAACTTTGTAATGTTTAAGCATTTTGTTCATATTTCTAGTCCTCAGAGAGATCAAAATCTACTAAAATATGTATCAGCAGGTCAGAACTTTACAAATCTGGTGATTAGAAATCAGGCACAGAATCTCGGTCAGTGCATGAAAAGGTTTTATTGCATGCACAGTTGACAGAGGTGGTCAGTTCATCATTGGACACGTAGAGCAGCAAACAAAAAGGATTAAACAAAAGCATAATCAATTTTAAATCTGGAGAACAAATGAAGAATTAAATAAATATCGATATGCAGAGTTTTAGCATGTATCCACAATATAAATACTCAACTGTACATAGTTGAATAAAAATTTAGAATTAGATAATGATAAAGCAGATTTATCTCATAATGATCACTGTTTTGAAACTTAAGATATACTAAGCAAAGGCTCTAGAAGTTGTCCTGCAAGACACATTATTATGCTTTAAACTTGTACACTGCAATTATAATGAACATTGCACACAGAAATTTTACAGTTTTAATTCAGAAGTGCTGACATTTAATTTTTGCTATTGCTTTTTATTTTCATGTAAAATTCAGTCTATTGAAACTGCAGGTTTTGTTTTCTTAGCTAAAGGAAATCTGACTAGTTTTCAATTAATTTCTTTGTTTTTTTTCTGTTATAACGAAGCTGATGCCAATTCCTGACTCCTTTGACTGTTTGTCAACAATTCAACTTTGTGGGGTATGTTTTGTTTTTTTTCCAAAGCAGTAAAATGCAACTACATGTTTAACATACTGGCAAAATACAGTAGACTTTACATGCTTGAGCTTCCTACACAGCCTGCATTGAGTAAAGCTTTCTATGATAAACAGAACTTGGCAATAACAAAAGTACTGTAAGGAAAGATGATGCACTGAAAAAAATATGCAACTGGAATATTAAAATAAAATATTCAACAGTCATTGTTGTAACACCTACAATCTCAGCCAGACATCTTCGTGAGTGTTAACGGAACAGTTTTACTCCTGTAGCAATATTTCACTACAAGAATAGATTGTTGAGTTTAAAAACACCCTATATGTGAGGAACTTGCTGTCTGTCCTAATCTTTAGCTAACAAAATCAAAATTCTGTAAGTATTAAAATCATTCATTAGGTGCTAAAAGCTTCTAAAACTCATTTAAAACAGATTCAGTGAAAAACAATTATCGCAGGAACTATTTTATTCTGTTGCATTTGAACTTTATACTGTATTTTATTTTTAATCTTGATAGACTATAAACACATCAAATTTGACCTTTGAGCTATTAGAGAGCTGCTTTTATAATTACGTCTATTGATCAATAACTGGAATATAGATTAATTTTAATCTTTACTCAAGATATTTCATAGTGAGGATTTGGATGATTTTGAAGGCATTGAAGAAAATTAAATGTTAGTTGTTCATGTTTTCATCGAGCAAAGAACCTTGAATTTCCTTTTTGCCAAAATGTGCTATACAAATTAATATCTGGTGTCCAGAGGTCACTTTAAAAGTCCTCTCTGGACTTTAGGTCTGTTCAAAATAACCTCCTATATTCCATGTAAGTTGTCTCTAAATTTTTACAATATGGAAAGTATATAACTTTTGGTATGGTCAAAAAAGCATTTCTAAATGTCTGTACATGCCAAAGTCTCTCACAGGAAAATTCTTGCCAGTTTAAAACTTACGAAGGAAATAAAAAAATAATTGTAAGCTATCATTTTAAACAATAATTGCTGTCTCTTTTTATTCAACGAATGATTACATGTGGTAGAAAAATAGTCATGTGAAAACAGCCTCAGTCTTGAGTTAATATAACAGAAGTTTTGATAATTTCGCTCTGTCAGTATAATGGACTGCTTTTTAGAAAAAAAAAGATATACTAGAATCCACTTCTTTTTTTTAAAAAATCAACCGTTCAAGTTTATTTAGCTTTCATGTTACCTCAGGAACATCTCTGATTGGTTGAGCAGTTCCTGGAGATGACTCTTCACCCTTCATGTTCTGGGTAAGTGGAGTCCCAAGACTGTCACCAAACCTCAGAGTTAATCAACGTCTTTCCCCAGCAGAGTCAGGGAGGTCTTGTATATCTTTTGGGAGATTTGGTTTTGTCAACTGCTTTTTCTTGTCATTGTTCACTATGTGAAGAAGAAAACTATGCTTTCATGTGAATGTTCTTCTATATTCTGGTTTGTCCTCACAACACTTTGGAAAGGTGGCCTTTGTGGGGACTTTTAACAAATACTGTATTTCTTGGATATGTACTTGGATTTTTTGTCAGTTAAGCCGAGAGACGATGATGAAACCGCACACCTGCAGAGGTCCAGGAAGGACCAAGTAAGGTGCTTCTTGCTGTTCTTGTGCTAACAGGAGATGAATCAAGGCTGGTTTCAAACCTTGGGTCTACCTCCTTGTTTTGTTCATCCCAAAGATTAAAATAGGTACTACAATCTAAGTTAGGCTTTGAAGCTACTGTCTGTGGGCTCCTGAGACACTGAGCAATATTGATATATTTCAATCAGCTAAGATAAAAGTTGGACCTTCAGTTCACTTGACCTAAAACCTCCCCCCTTTAGTCACAGTTTGTTGATTTAGTGTCAGCTTTTTTTCTTATCCTCTTTGATTGAGATCTCTTGATTTCACTAATTGTGAGCTCCAGGGGATTTTTCTTTTCTAAACTTTTTTCAACTTTTAATTTTAACGTTGGTTCTAAATAAATACTAAAGGGAACCTGCTATACAAAGTTTTTAGAAATTTTTGTTCTAGAAACAGTCCAAAAGCTGAAAAAAAAGCATCCAGCCTTAACCAAATCATTCTGAAAGGAGCTCATAACAGGCAGAACAGAGAAAGGGAAATCTCATTTTTCAATGATTTTGAGAAATAAATTTAACGACCATGTTATTTTACAGCCCGTAGACCCATTCTAACTCATTTTAATAGAAAACATAATAGGTTCCCTTTAATCCTGAGAAATATGTAGAAATCAGCTTTTTTGTTTTTAGCACTGTATGTAAAGTTTTAATTGATTTTGTCGGGGTATGAAAGATGAATCATGAGCATTAACGCAATTTAAAGTCACTTTAGAGCGGAACAGTATTAATCAACTGGAAGTATACATTGCAGTGTGCCATTGAAAAAGAAAAATTTCCCTTGCTAACTTCTGCCATCTGCAGGTCTTCATAAAAACAGCAGCAGCTTTGGACCCCATAAAGATGTCTTGATAAATGGCTGCCACTCAAGGCTTCTGCTGTTGTTGCAGTTCAGCCGCTGGTGCTGCAGCTTTCCTGTTGAGTAATAGTTGAACGAATCAGTCACGTGGTAGTGGATCCAAACAGTTTCTGCGGCCTTCCTCACATGTGTCTTTCACTGCTTGTTTAGGTCTCTGGTGACAGCCTCCTGATTGAGTTACTCCATCTTATGTGTTGGAGTCAGAAACGTGCATACCTCCCAGGATTGCTGACCGAGTCCTGGGCACTACGAGCTGAGACAGTGATCGGTTGATCCTTGGCAATTCCACAGGGTGGGAAGAATAGAAAAAGCTCCTGTCTACACACGAGGCTCCAGTCTATGTGACAGTTCGAACAGAGTCTGCTGATTGTCGATGACATGAAGGTAATCAGTGTAGGCTCGAACCTCTGAGCTGCTCTTCTGGGCAATTCCATTTCCTAGAAGAAGAACATTATTTTACTTCTAAGCTGTGATGGTATTAATCCACAAGTGTTCAAATGCTTTAAACACTATCCAAAAGTAATTAGAAATTGGAAAAGAGTGAATAACTAGAACCAATCTCTTTGGTATCCTTAGATATTGGAATGATAAACTGAAGTTGACTGCAGAGTTTGAAAAGATTAGGATCAGTTCAAATGCATCATTGGATTGAGTTAACTACTCTGTAATGTGCCTTGAGATCTTAAAAGCACACTCCTCTCCATGTTTATAGATGTTTCCCTGCTTTAACACACCTGATTCAGATGTCTGCAATTCAGTAAAATCCTGTTACAGTCAGTTGAAATCTGTTTTGCTGAAGTAGGAAAACATCTCAAACATGCAGGACAGTGTGACTTGAGGAAACACTGCTTTAGATCAATGGTTCTCAGTCTGTCACCACGTCTCATTGAAACTACAAACACCTTGTAGAGCCATCAGCCAGAGGTTGGAGTAGGACAGAAATTGGAATCAGATATATATTTTTTAATCAGCTCTGAGTGATCGGCAGCTCAAATGCTAAGTCAGATTTTTTTTTACTTTTAAGATCTATTCTCTCAGTTTTTGTTTTAACAATGAATCAGTGAATGTCTTGTGTATAAAATTCAGCAATAGCTGGTGTAAAAAAAAAAAAAAAAAAAAAAACATTGACAATTTAGATCTCACAGGTCTCATTGTGATTATCAGCTTAAAACATCACATCATGCATGACAAGCAATCTGAATACTGACCCACGTGGTCTTGCTGACACTCTCGGATGTGTCTCGCCATGTCTGCTATCATGTGCTGGAGGATACAGATAAAGACTTTGATAAAGCATTTTCCATACTTTACATTTCCTGTCCAGAAGGTAAAAGACACAAAAACTTACCAACTTCTCAAAATTGACCAGATTATCGTGAAATGTTTTGTTGCCTTCATGGATGAATGTGATGTCTAAAAGGGAAAAGATTTGTATTTAGTGCAAAAATTGGCTGTAAAAATGGAATCATCCAATGATTGTGACAACTCCCTGTTTTACCCCAGTGTTAACTTTTTGGGCTCCTGAAGCAGAAGAGTAAAGGAACACACCTTTTAAGAGTAAAGGAAGAAATGGGATCTTGGGGGACTTCATCTTCTTGAAGGAGTCCCTGTATGCCTTGTGGTTCAGTGAGGGATCCTGTGAAGAAATATTCAAAATGAGCAAAACTTTCCAAGGAAGGATGTGTGTGTCTGTGCATGCAGACATTGTTAGAAGTGAATTCTGGAAGGATTCAAAGCTAATGAGCACATAAACCTGACATTCTATAGCGAAGTAAAACATGTTTGGTTTTAGCCACTTGTATCCCCTGGTGCAGCATGGATTAAAATAAACACTCTGCTTTCTGCAGTGAGAGGTAATATAACAATTATCTGAGTAGACTCACTGTGACTGTCTCCAGCTCGGAAAACAGCTTCTTAAATTTACCAGGAATTTTCTGCAGGGACAGAAACATTAGTTATTACATTTTGTCCCTATAGTTCAACTGCGGCTGCAAATAATAATAAATTAATGTCAGAAGGAAAAGAGGAAATCTAACCTCCCACGTCTGACTGAGGCGGCTTACAGCACCAGCATTCAGACCCATAACAATGGCAAAGTAGCTGTTGAGGTTCCTCTGTGCTTTACAGCTAGAAAAAATAAAAATAAAACAGAATTTTAAGGGTTATATTTCAAAATAATCAAACTAAGTGCAACTTAATGGTTTGCCACAAGAGGGCAGTAATTATGATTATTTTTGTTGTGAGAAGTGACTAACTGAGCAGCAATCTTGATGAACTTCTTGATGAGCTGGACCCTTTTGCAGAGCGTTGGGCACAGCAGCACCTCAGTCATGACCCACAGCTGGACTTCATTGCATTGCTGCAGCAGCATCTCTAATGGCATTGTGTAGCTACTGCAAACATGGCGGTTGAAGGTGAAGTAGATCAGTTCCTGCTGTAAGACAAAAAGAAAAACCTTTAACCGAGCTGAAGAAAGCTATGACAAAAAGAAAGGCGACACATCCAGAGGTAACTATTTGTGCTTTAGAATGCAAATAGAGGCCAACCTCGTGCATCGAGTTGAAAATTGTCCAGTCAAAGTTGGTGAGTGCAACAGCCACATCCCATGTGTTTAAAGTCAGCATGCGAGGAGTCCTCAGTTGCAACTCTGAGTTATCTGTAAATGGGTTCTGTAGAGGAAAAACACATATAAGATGTCTTTTTAATTTTTTTTTTATTTGCCAAACTCCTTTTAAAACCTTTTTTTCATTTTAACAACCCATTTTAGACACAAGGAGTCAGATTTTACTGAAGGAGGATTTGATGTGAATTTATTATCCATTTGCTAAGATAATTAGGTTTTAATTATGAAAGCGCTTGTTTTCTTGTAGAATTACACAACAGAGTATTCAGTCAATAATTTGATTTCTGTAAACTTTCCAAATTGAGATAATGGTTTGGCAATCCTACCCAGAATGGAGGTGTTGTGTATTATAGACTGACAAAAATGGATCCCTATTATTTATCATATTAAGAACTCAAATGACCAAATGGAATGTTTTGCAGTTTTTGCATCCCATTTTTATTTTGTCTTTTTTATGTTTCTCTAATTTCAAACAATCTCGCTTCTCCTTTTCTTAGACAAAATTCTCTCCCACTAAATCTGCTCCTGAGACCCATCAAAAGTCACAAATTACAATGCCGTTCCTACCAGGACTTCACCGAGGTCCTTCCTGCACACATGAAGCCTCCCCACTGGCCGTAAAGAATTGGAGAAAACTCTGTCCTGAGGCTGCAGGAGGAGTCTACCTGCAAAGAGGAAAACGCATCATGAACAGCAGAATGCCATTAAAAATGAGTCGGGTAGCCTGCAAGCATCTATCAGTGCTCAGAGATAAGAGTCAGTGGCAGCTTCTGCTCCAAGGAAACCAGTTACTTCTGCCACAGAAAACAGATACTGGCCCCCAGTGGTTTGAACCAGGCATGCAATTAACTCATCTTATTATCCACCGTAGAATAACTGATCATAAAATCCAATCAATGAAAACAAGTTTGTAATCTTTTATTGTACCTGCATGACCTCTGTTTAGTTATTATTCATAATGTAAAAGAATTCTAGAAAGCTTCAGTTTTTGCTCTAAGAAGTTACTCTTTAGGTGAGATGTGTAGTACCATGATTCATCTGTGACAGCTGTCTGCTGCAAGAGATCTGAGTGCTGTTTACCTCCAGGATAAGTAATGGCCACCAGTATCAGTTCAGATGCAGGAACATCCATCCTTTCTGCCACTGCCTGCAACAGCTCCTGAGCAACCACCTCACCGTGGACCTTTGCACTAAGATATGAGTCCATCGTGACGTACACACGGCAGAGAACTGGAAAAGAAGATGTAGCCATTTTTTAATAAGTCTGAATATTGCTGATTGTTTTTTTATTTTTTATTTTCAGTAACTCAATTCATGAGTTGAGATTAATAACACTGACTGTCCTGCAAACCGTGGGAGTTTGATTTTGCATGGAGCATTGCTGCCATCTGTTGGATTTTTAGGGAACTGCTTTACTTTTATGTTATTTAGTCAGTACGTTCGTTTTGCTAGCATAAACAAAACAAACAAACAAACAAAAAAACCCGTTTGTTTTGCTAGCGGTAGAGCAAATGAACAGACGTGTCTATTGTGAACGACGCATTCCAGGTCAAGTTCCTTGAAGCAATGACTAAGAACCAGCTTATACGTCAACATGAGCGTTTATGTTAACAGAAGAGAAGTAACTGTCTACTGAATTTGTTTACTTTCGGTCTGGAAATATTTGCAAGCGATTGGATTGTTTTGCTATGTAATAAGCTTACTAGCAGGCTTCTAAGCTTTTCTTAGGCCGTTAGCGTTGCAGCTCAGTATTAAAATTGTTTGTCCTTTTGAGGTAGCATTGTTGTTGTACTTCTAATGTATGTAACTGAATGTAAAGCACTTCTGTTAACTGCTCTGAGCTCATCCTGAGTTGAAGGAAGAAGTAATTAATCCTGACTCGTGTGAAAGGAATTTGGCAGATGGATGGTTTTGGTACAAGACACCATAGCGAGACCATTGAACTAACTAATGTTTTCAAACCTTTTATTTATGTTAAATATAATGTTCTGCTTAAGAACCAATGGAAATGCTTTTAAAATGTTAAAATCACAGGCTAATAAAAAAGCATTTTCATTTTTATTCCAGAAATGTGGGCTTAACAAAAAGTTTAATATGTACTAATAGGTTATCAAAATGTACTTTTTACATGATTAAAAAGTAAAAACTGGTCCAAATGTGGAAAACATGGTAAGTCAGGAATTTCCAAACATGTCATTCATTCCTTGGAAAGACCCCTATTGTTTCAAGCTCCCAGCTTAACGTTTCCTTTCATTCATATTGAAAATAGCGTAATGATGGGAGGAATGTCCAAGAAACGTCACCTTGCAGGACTTACCTTCCTTGTTCTCTCTATGTGTGATTCTGGATCTGAGCCCGTTCTCTTTCAAGCTCAGTTGGTGGGAAAGAGCTCTACCCTAAAAAGCAAAATAAGTGACGATCCATTGATTATAATGCATGTTAAGAATTTTACTTTGAGCAACAAAACAAAAAAATAAATTTTTTTTATGGCCTTAACCCCAGATATTTTGTAGGGCACACAAAGTTCTGTTTTTTTATGACAACTTTTCTCTTTTGAAGATATTAAACGGGAAATTCTCACTTACATTTCTGTGTGGCGAATCATCATCCACAGTGCTACAAAAAAATAAAAGCAAAAGAGAAAAAGTCAAATGCACCAGCCTTTCATAGCCACAAAAAGACTCACTGATCTGCTAATGACAACTAAACCCTAAAGTCTATAATCAGGGTAAACAGGGTATATATTTATCCACTACATCCTCTGCAGCTTTCAGTCCATTACTGGCATTCAGTGTCAAGTAGAGATTAAAGTGCTTAGCAGATTTTAGACATTCCAAAGTGATCTCTTCATTTCATCATCCTATTCTCATCGGTTAGTTCTGGTCGGCATGATATATAGCCGTGTGCCTGTATTCATCGCTCAGCTTTCACGAGTTTTGCATCCCAATAGGCGTTCTGGCACAGAACCGGTCCTGAGGGATCCCTCCTCGGGGGCTAGCAGCAGTAGCCCTGTGCTAATGAAAAACCTGATTCCCTTTGTCACATCTAAACAGACCCCGCCTACAAAAAGAGCAGAGTCACTGTGGATATCTATGACTTCACATGTCACATGAGAATACAGAATGCCAAGCACAGATTGGGTTTTGTTCTCACTGCGAGGTTTATGAATCATATGACTTGACGTTCAATTTGCACATAAAGTCCAGATGGAAGCTGATCAGGAGGCAGGTTGGGAGGAAGGGGCCTCCGTCTATAAAAAAAAAAGACACCTTTTCACACAGCAGCAGATTGCCACAGCAGTGGGATCGGCTGAGCTTGTCCCCATCTGAGACAGGACTGATTGTGAAAAGCCCATAAATACAAGATTATGTCAGTGGGTAACACCCACACACACAGTCTAGCAGTTTGATGGGGTAGGAGATGTGGGTTTCCCAAACAAGATATAAAGATAAAAAAAGGCAGGCTGAGATACCAGCACCAAGAGAAAAAGACTGAACTACACGCACGCAGATGTTTTGGCTGAACAAAGGGGACAGAGGGAGATGGGCGGGGCAATAAGTCTGCTTACTCAGGGTTTGTTTAGAAACCAAAGTAAAACATTTTTGTTCATTTTTGACTGAAGACAAACACTTAAATGATACAACAAAACATCACTTGAGCATTTTAGTTTTTCATGCCTTTTCAACACATCAGTCATCACCACATACATTAGTTCATCAGAATCACATCCAATGCATTCACATTTTACATTTCCAACTTCTATTAGGACATCTTTAAATATTTTAACATGTATAAAGTTGGTGAATTAACATGAAATTATACATGAACTATCTAACCTTTATTGATATTTTGACAATATATATTATCAAGTTTGTGCGCACTCTTTGACATGAGCTTCTATGATGAAGGTTTTTGTTTTTTGGAAGGGGGGGGGATGTAGTACACTGGATAAAAGAAAACTGAATAACTGAAATGAAATGATTATTATCTGCACTATTTAGTCTCCAATCGATGGCGAGTCGAACACGGCAGAATTCAAAGGCACATCACTCCTAAGATTAAAATTTTATATGGCAGTGTCATGAATAAATAAATCTGGCATATTTTAATCGGTCACAGACCTGCAGCCTTTTATGTCAGACCCCTGCTAAGAGCAGCGTCTGTTGCTGTTAGTCTGCCATGATTAAAGTTTCTAAGCATTCCTTCATGCTGACCTTTCCTGTCCACCAGCAAGATGTCCGGCTCTCATACTCGGAGTCTGTAGTTGTTTCCTGGAGTTCCACAGAACATCTTCTTTTCTTCAACATTCTCTTTTTGAGGCCTGAGGGACACTCTTGTCACTGCGCTAAAGAGAATCTTTCCAATATGATTGGACACTTGCAAACACTAATTTCTTTCTTCTTGACAAAGAAAATGCTGTAAGTTACGTGCCTTGAACAGTACTTTCACCTCTCAAAAGTTTTCTTATTTTGTCACATTATAACCACAAACCCCAACGTATAGCATATACAGTGGGAGACCAACACTAAGTCATTAACTTACCCATCTACACTAACGGAAATGGCGCAAATCTGCCACCACCGTGTTTTATAGGAGGGATTATGAGTTTAAGGTGATTTTCAGAGCCCTGAATATTGATTTGCAAGTGCATCTTGCTTTTAAATTAGACATAACTTTATTCCTGATCTGTCTGCTGTGTTCCTTGATTTTCCAAATGACGAGTCGGGTGTGAGAATGTGTTACAACCATGTGTTACAACCAATGTGTTGAGAATGTGTTGTGATTTTCATGATGCTGGTTGTTCAAAAATGTTTTTTTAATAAACCACCAAGGCTTTACAGAACAGTTGGATTTATAATGAGATTCAATTCCACACAGACTTTACTGTTTATGGATTAGGTATGCTTTGGAAACATTTGTTTACTTTGGATTTTAATGTAGGTGTATTCAAGTAAAGGGAATTGCTACCTGTAACCCTCCCCTTTACAACCACGTACTATGTTGGTCTGTAACATAAATGCCCGATATTATACGTTAATGTAAACTTTCTTCAGGTCTGCATGATATAAAGACTTTTGCAAGACACAAATCTGTCATATATGCCTACTTCTTTTTCCCCCCGATGCCACACTCTAGAATAACTCAACAACTTGTGTGTTTGAGTCATGTTTGTTTTTTGGCAGCGGAGTGGAGAGACAATGTAGGCATTGCATTCTTTCTATTGCCTATTTATAGCAATACTTCTCTCTTATGTGAGTACCACTTCTAGCAGCTTGTCGTTATTGCTTAAAACCAGAATTCCCTGTCTTTCTTACATTAAAGATAAAGAGCAAGATGACCTTTAAATCTCAGAGAATAAAACCGCCGAGCACAGAAATGACTTTACAATTTCTGAATGGAGTCATTGATGAAAAGCTAAAAAGGGAGGCCTGGAGAGAAGAACTCTGTCTTTGTGTTGAAAAGTTCCTCTTAGACCACCAACATGTGTCATTCCTACTGGATGTCATAGCTACACATGAAAATAAAAAAATAAAAAAATAAATAAGCAGATACAGTTACTTACTGTCTGCGTCTTAGCTGGTAGAATTTCTGCAACTCTTTCACATCCTTCTCCAGGGCTGGGTGCTCATAAAGATCATCGATCACGTAACGGTACAAACTCTGGAAGCACAGCTGTCTGTCATCACTCTACATCTCATCTCACGTTCCACTCATTTACACAGATATTTCCTACCTTGAGGAAGACTTTCACATGTTCGTCCTCTCTCAGGAACTCCTTGCAGAGAGACATCCAATGCCACACCAGGTGCAGGACTTTCTGTTTCCTCTCCAGAACCTCTTTCAGGTCCTCCTTAATTTTGTGCCGCTTGTTGCAATAGGTGCATACTGGTTAAGGATCAGATTTCTGTACATTCAATGAGACGATTCAACGGCGAGTGGAAGCTGAGGCACTAATGCTTTTCTTTAACACCCATTTTTTCTGTTTGTAAATTGAATTTATGTGTGTTAATAGGAATAAATAATTCTAATGCTTCCGCAGAAATACCTCCATGCAAGGATATTGTCCCAGAAGAGCTTGGCATAAATCGCTGGTTGACATGAACACTGGGTATGTGAGTAGAAAGTCATCCAGAAGCATATCTGCAAAGACACATACATATTGATAAAGGTCAGAAATGTGTATGTTTCAGTAGCAAATGTTCAGAGAGAATTTCATCTTTGAAAAAAGGTACGCTATTACAGGGAAACAGGCTTAAACGCTGCAGGAACACAGCCTCATTAATGCAGCAGTACGCTGAAGGGCAGGAACACTACCGACCCCGACAGCTGCATGATTAATATCTTCAGAACTGCTTATATTGCTAGGCTGCACTTATGATTCATATGGCCTCACATTTTTTTCCATGTTCCACTTTAATACCACAAGGATAGCTCGTTCTTTACTGCCAAAAATCATTTAGAGATTGCTAAGCACAGGAAAACATGAAAAAACTTCTCTTTAGAGGAAAATTATTTGCCGTCAGTCTGAAGGAAATAAAAGTAAACAGAAATCTTCAAGCATATTTTACTCTGGCATGTTGAAAGAAGCCTTTACAGACATTATCTTCAGACTCTCATAATAGTTTATGCCATCTGCGTCAATGGAGATAAGCTAACAACGTGACGGTGTCCGACGATGTTTCTCTAGCTTATGTTTTTAATTTTTGCACTTGAAAAGAAGCAATCTGATATAAATCAGATCGGTCATCCTAATCTCCTTTAAGGTGCAGATTTTCTGCTCATTCATCTGTATATGATTCATTCCAAGTCAAGCTAATTGTTCTGCTGCTCAGTTTCTGTGTAATTAGTGCAAAGTCAATACAGTGAACTGAATCAAACTGTGTTGAACTGAAGTGAACTGAATTAAAGGAAAAATACAGCTCTTTAAAATTTCAATATTTTCATTCAATGTTAGCGCTGCAATCACAGATCAACTTCTTATGCATTTTGTTAGAAAGATTGCTCTTGTAAATATTCTTATATTGACACATGATTTCCCAACCTGGTTGTTTTTTGTACAAAAAGTCAAAAATATGGCCAGTTATTCATTTAACAACATTTTATTTCATATTGTAGGATCAGTCTTCTGGGTACAGGCCTTAGACCAAGAATTGTAAATTACTTCCTTTAGTTTCACTGCAGCTTCCAGTCTTTTGTGAATGTTCCGGTCCAGTAGACTCACCGACATCATTATGTTAATCCGTTCAGAGCAGCTGTGCATACATAACTCCCCGCTTATGAGGGGGTTACTCTCTCACATGCATGCAGCAGTCGTAAACAACACAGTGACACAACCTTAACAGAAAGTCTGAAAACAACAGCAGGGAACTCAAAACTACCTCACAAGCTGTAGCACTTTTACACACGTAAAATCCTCTGTAATAGCTGGCATATTTAGGACCATTTCTGGTATATTTACCAGCCTCCTGAAGACCAGTATGTCTTATGGAGACCCATTTGTCTTTAGAAATGAGGCAAAGTTTGGTTATAATGGCGTTCCCCCTTGTTTAGGCTCAGGGGTTATGTTTAGGATTTGAATTAGGATTTGGGATATACTAGTTGCGATTACGGAAAATGTCTGTTTTAGGCCTAAATCCAGTTACTGAAAGGAATGGAAGTCAATACATAGTCCTAATATGGATAGAAATACAAGTATTGAATTGAATATACTTTATTAATCCTAGAGGGAAATTCGCATTTCAGTAAAACCTCTCCAAAGAACAACATACAAACATAAAGTGGGAGACAGGTGCCTGAAAAGGGGGCGTCACCTTTCATTAGATGAAACGACAATAAAAGAGGGATAGGTTGAGGAAGAAAAAACTTTGTCCAAGCACATAAAGCAAAAATATAGACAACAAAATAATAAGGGGTCAGCAAAGGGTGTGAGTTGAAGAGGACAGCATATATATATATATATATATATATATATATATATATATATATATATATATATATATATATATATATATATACAGTACAGACCAAAAGTTTGGACACACTTTCTAATTGAATTCAATGAGAAGGTATGTCTAAACTTTTGGTCCTTACTGTATATACATATACATAGACTGATAAACAAAACTGCTTCTCTTGGCTCACTGGTGGTTAATTTTTGCTCGAAAATACTATGATAGTGTGTACGTTGTGCAAAAAAGGAGTGCACCTATAACCGAAACTATTCAACCCTAAAACACCATCTCAGTCTTAAACAAGCTTTCAGCAAGCACAGATGCCCAACGGAAACGTCAGTGTCCACAGTCACATTTCTGAAGAAGTTCTTCATTCTGAGAAGTTACATGAGCAATCAGTGGTTCCTGTAAAACGTGACCAATGCCAGAGGGTACGGCAGTCCGGGCCCATGCATTCAGGAAATGTTCTAACATGTACACATGCAGACTGTGCACAAGTAAAGTGTTAATTTTGTGTATATAGTTAATACTAAAAAATTATTTGAAAAGTGTTTGTTCTGTCTGAATTTATTTAGTACATATTTGTAGTCTTTTTATTTTAGTCTTTAAAATGCCAGAATTTGTCTAACTTTATATTTTGTCTGATAATATAATTTCAAAATAATTAATCAGACTACATGATCAGTTGCTCTGTGCTGATCAATGCAAGCTATACAGTAACTTTTTTTAAATTATTATTTATTTAGCGGCAAACAAGAGCCTTTATCTTTGAATGTGACAGTCATTCACCTGATGGGATTCCTTTTCGTCCTGTCTCAAAACACCACGGAAATCCTGTCATTACAGAAACGAATGATCTAGAACATGCTTCTGAGAGCTGGCTGCTCTGTGCAGCGAAGGAATCAATAACTGCATTTCAGATGAAGCCCAGGAAAAGCTGCAACTGTCCTGCATGGTGCAAAGGAAGGAAAGGAAAACATCAGCCTTTTACTCAGCTGTGGTTCATGTTTGCTTTCCCCTCAAACATGCCTCTGGTGCTTCCAGAAAGAAGAAATTCTCTGCATTCTTAATGTTGTGAGCTGAGGATTTGCAAATAGTTTCTATAGTCATTGTGCTGCCTGTGCAGGTCAGAACTTCTCAGTAAAACAAGAGTTTTATTGAAAATAGGGCTAATACCAGTAATTTTACCTAAGCAGTAAAACTCATATAATCATATATATTTATGACATAAGTGCGATAGGTTTTAACTATTATTTAATTATTATTAGTTATTTCATAATTGCTTGCAACTAAGAAAAACTCCAAATGAAGTTTCTATGAATAAGTAAATTATGCATAGAACCAATTACAAGAAGGATTTTTAATACGGAAATGTACGGTGGCCCTGAGATGCAAACCACCTCAACAAATTCAAAAACACAATATTAACGGCGCACAATTACAAATTCAAAAACACAACATTGACAAAACGGAAAGGGTATGTCCCAGTTGGAGACCTGAGAAATCGCTGATAGGACAATAGGCATGAATATGTATACGCTGAGTCCTACTTATGTTACCATCATCTTGAAAGTGGGAGTGGAGAAGACGTGCTGGCTGGACTAGTATCAACGGTTTTACAGTACAAAGTGGACCCACTGCCTTTACCTTTCACAGGTAAGAATTAAAGAAGA
Source organism: Gambusia affinis (assembly GCF_019740435.1). Classification (NCBI taxonomy): domain Eukaryota; kingdom Metazoa; phylum Chordata; class Actinopteri; order Cyprinodontiformes; family Poeciliidae; genus Gambusia; species Gambusia affinis. Next base: position 14,662,485 of record NC_057872.1, on the reverse strand, counting down.
TTATGACGTAAATTTACAAGCAGAATTTCTCGACTTTATGGGCAGTACTGTGCATTTTCCTGGTAATTGTGTAATTTGTAATTGTGCTCCATTAATGTTATTGTGTTTTTGAATTTGTGATGGTGCTCCGTTAATGTTGTGTTTATGTAATTTGTAATTAAGCTATGTTAACGTTAAAGTGGTTTGCACCTCAGGGCCACCGTAGAAATGACATGTAATGACTGACACAGTCATCAAAGACAACTGACAGTCATCGACTCCCTTCACAATAAAAAGCTTTTTGCTAAACAAGTTGGCAATAAGTATGAAAATGGAAAGTGTAGTAAGGAAAATGTATGGTAAAAAAAATATACACAAGCAAGAAGAATAACCACAGCTTTGAGAGGACTATGAAGCAAAGCGAATTCAACAGCTTGGAAAGGATTCACCAAGCATGGACTGTGATCCCAGAGTCACCACAGACGTGTGATGTGTGTACAACATGGGCTACAGCTGTAGCATTCCAGTGTTTCTAACCCTGGTCCTCAAGGCACACTGTCCTACATGATTTAGAGGTTTCCCTGCTTTAATGTGCCTGATTCAACTGATTGCAGTTCAACAAATGCCTGTTAATCAGTCATCAATTGAAATCAGCTGGACTGACGCAAGGGAATACCTCAAACAAGCAGGGCAGTGTACCTTGAGAAGATTGGGAAATCACTCCTGAACAATCCAGAGTGAAGCGCCCTACCTGGCGCGAAATCGGATGTTTTTCACATGAAAATAACATTTCAGTTGGAAATCAAAGTCCCAGAGGGCGTAGAAAGAGTAAAGAAGTACTCTTTTTTTACTCTATCCAATTTTTTTGAGGTCCAGAGTGAAGTTTCAACACTGAATGACAATTTTGAGAGTCATGTCATCTGCTGATGTTGGTCCACTGTTGTTTTATCAAGTCTATTTTGAATGCATTCATCTTCTAGGACATGTAAAGTATTTTGTGTCTCTTTTAGCCCACAAGCTCCATAGAGAAGTGGATTTCCTTTTTACACCATAGCTCAGCACTTGTCCACACTGCCAGACTATCAATACCCACTGTCCGTGACTGGTCTTTAACCTTTCCTGACCTAAACCCGATAGATAATCTATGGAGTATTGTTAAACGGAAGACAAGAAAAAACAGAGCCAGCAATGCAGATGTGCCCCAGTTGTATGCTATTTAAAATTATCAACTGAAAAATGCCTCCTGATGTGAAATGAGTCTTTACGTTATATGAGTTTCACTTTTCAAAATTGAATTATTGAAATAAATTACATTTTTGATTGTTAAGAAGCAATAGGTTTTTCTCTAACCTTAGTTCTAGAGTAATTCAATCTTTTGTGTGTGTGGTTGGAATGTTTGTTACCTTGTGGGTGTGTCTTTTGTGGCAGCCATCTTTGGACCCTGCTAAAGACGAGGCCCGCCTCACACCCAGCCCTTTCATAGAAACGGCAGTGATAAGAGCTGTAGTTTGATTGGCTGAAGCTTAAAATACTTTAGAGAATAAAATGTTTTATAATTTGTGCATTTGCGTACATAAAATGTCTCCCTGATATTTTATTATTGATAAAAAAGGGTTAGTGTTTACACTGTGTGTTACTGAAATAAATTAATTTTCTAATTGCCACCACCACCAGTCTGGAAGGCTGATGTGATTGGCTGGTGTAAAGTGAGAAGGCAGAGTTTAATCAGTATATGGGTGGGCTGCTAGATGTGGCAGGAGAGCTGATAGGATGGCTGCCATTTTTGAAATCTGCTGTGTTGAACCAGACTTAATAGACCAGCTTTGTTGCTGTGCAGCCAAGGTTGGCTGACTTATTTTTTCCACACCACAGTTCTCAGCATAATCATATCTTAATTTACTGATATGCACCTCCAAACATTAAAAATCAAGTAATTTCCCCCTCATCTAGAAGAGCAATATCAAACACAGCAACTTGGAGACTTTTCAAAGAAAAATGTATTTGAGTTTGATGACATCAGAACGCCTTAGCCTACCATGCTTCTGCAAAACTCTGGATCTGCTTAGAAGTAGCATCAAAGGAACAACAACCTTTGCAAGCAGGTACATACAGCCCAGCAGAAGTCAAATTGCTAAACATCTCTGAGTAAAGACTATCTGCTGTTCATGACTCCTCTGGTGTTTGTTTGGGATGCTGCTTGACTTTGGGATTTGATTTTTAATCCCCCTGGAGATGTATGCTTAATGATATCACAAAGCAATGGACCTATGATGAATTTAAGCTATTTATTTATGTAAGGATGTGAGCAGTTTTACTTTTAAAAAATTTAACTCCTTCCTCCATTTAAAAATGCATTCCTAGCACTACAGTGACATCAGTTTTACTCAGTTCTTCTGCTAATCATGATCTGAGCCTCCACTGATGACAGTTTCCTCTTTTAAGAGAAAATAAATCATATTATTTTACCCCTTCTTTTTACTTGTTTTCTTTCTCTCTTTGTCTGACTGTTGCACTGCTCTCAGTCATCATCTCTTGTTGAGCAAACGTCTTCAGCTTCAGCTACAGAGGGTCTCCTCTGCCTTGGCAACAGTGTCACATTATCATGTACCTGCTGTGATGAGAGGAAATGTGTTGATTTGTCGCTGCTGCTGGGCTGGAGTTCATGTGGTTGCGGTCCACTGCAGCCACGCTCAAAAGATATGAGGAAGTGTTGCATATTTCTCACTGGTTTAAAGATTTCATTCTGTGCTATTTTTTTTTTCCAACAAAAAAAAAAAATGAACTGACAGTAAAAACATAGCTGGTTAACGGTGTCTGGATTGTCAGATTTCCAAAACCACAAAGTAGGAGAAAAAAACAATGCTCTGAAGCCAAAAGAAAGATAAATTGTGTGCTGTGTTTTTTGTTTTTGTGAGTTACATCACCGGAGGCGTAATTTAGCTGATCAGTTGGTTTCAGTAAGCTTTGTGACATACAACTAAGTTTTGAGTTTTAGTATTGAGGTTCAACCTTGTGTGCTTCATCAAGAGTCATGATAACAAAGAGCAGAAATACCAAGATAAAACTTAAATTTGCTCTCATTAGTTCCCTTATGCCTTTTGTGATGTCACCGGAGGTATAGCAGCTTATTTCTAAAAAAGATAGGTTTGATCTCTAACAATTTGCATCAGAAAGGCAAAGCAAATAGGAAAACTGAATATACTGTGTTGTACCATAGTTGACAAGCTACTCTTCAGTGGGTTTGATCTAGCTTACAAAAAAACTCAAGTGAGTAGCTTTAAAAAAACAGGCTGAACATTTGGAACATTTAGGCACTCATGATCAACCCGATGATATTGCCTGGAGACAAACTGCAGCACCGGCTCATTATGGAGACCAGAAGGGGTAAAGGAAACTTCATTTCATGTAATTTTTTTTGTCCTTTTCTCAGAAATCAGTAAATTGAACTGCTAGTGTTTGCAGCAGTAGATATCAAAATGCTTTTTCATACCCTGACATGACAAAGTAAGTTTAAAAGAAGAGAGGCAAAGTGTTAAAGTAAGGATCCTGACCTGACTCTTTCCCCTGCGTGGTCCCTCGGTCATCATCCAGCGTCATGTCACCCAGCAGATGCTCCAGGATCTTCTCGGGAGTCCCTGACACCACTGCGTACCTGTCAGACACAACAGAGTCAGCGGAGGAGTCCCTGCCGATGGAGGACAGAGATCTGCTGCTGCTCCATTCCTCCTCTCCCTCTGTTCCCTCATCGTCTATATAACGAAAGTAGGGGACATCAAAGGTGGGCATCGTCTGCGGCTCTGCCCGACTGGTGCTGGTGCTGATGCTCTCGTCCGAGCCCTCCTCATCCTCCTCGTCCTTCTCCTGCTCAACCAGGGCTGCATGCGGCAGCAGAAGTCCGCCGTCCTTCTGCAGGTTCAGGGGCTGAGGACGAGATCCCATCCCTGAAGAGTTGCCTTGCCCTCACCCCGGCTGCACTTGCTGCTGCGTGACACCTTCATGCATCCACCCGGGTGCGTTCACTCCGAGGGATCCCCCTCAGTATGACTGGGGAGGCTGTCTCACAGCCCCATGCTGCTCATTTATATGTATTTAATCTAGTCATTTATGAGTGGAGAGCTGAGATGTGGGCACGCCTTAGTGAGTGTGTGAGCGACAGAGCCAGTGGAGGAGGCTGATGAGAGGAGAGCTGAGAGAGAGAGAGAAACTGAGAGAGGGAGGAAGGAGGGAGTGGAGAGGCTTACCTCCTGGTCCTCGCCTCTTCCCTCCCTCCTCCCCTCAACCATGCAGCGTGTGCTGGCTGCTCTGACAACACTCGACGGAGAACGAGCACATCGTGGTCCCGCTCCCTCACACACAAGCGGACTGCCTCGTCACTCTGTGGCTGGAGAGAGAGAAAAAAAGAGGAGGCGGCTGAGTGTGTCATAAAGGAGATTCCCTTTTCTCCCTCTCACATAAATCACCTCTGATTTCCATCATAATACACTGTCAAAAGCAGCTCTGAAATAGAAAGAAAACGTCCACATATATCATTATTTGGTCCTTATCGCAGGAGCCCATTCAGGGATTAACATAAATGAGTCACATATTTAAATTACTGATTTATGCACAGAGCCAATTAAATTATGGGGGATGTCCGGGGGTGGGTGGGGGGGGGAGTCTATTTGAAGCTGTCATTTGGTTATACTGTGCATACAAACAATGGTTTGGACTTCTGCTTAGGCTTTGATCCACACAGTAACTCCCCCAGGTGATGGATTTATCCCCATTAAGGTGCATTTCAATTCTTTTTCATCATTGCCAACAAACCACAATCTAGGTCCCAACAACTCTGGAACTCTGGCATACATAAAGTAAATGATAACCAAAGCAATCCAGTTGTTGCTTAAAGGTTTGTCTTTTTTTATTTTAGTAGTTTTAAGAATTATTTTTATTTTTTTAAATGTAGAATGCTTTTCAAAAGTGTTCTCTCCAATCTTTACAGTTTGTCATCTCACAACTACAAGCTTCAGTGTATTTTATTGGGCTGTTATGTGATAAGCAGACAGAAATTAGGGCATAATTATGGGGTGTGTTTTCTTTACAAACAAAAATGTGAAAAGTGTGGCTGGCATTTGTGTTCAGATCTGCTTCATGTGTCATCCAGAAAATGGAAAGAGTGCGGCAGTACAAACCTTCCAAGACATGATCATCCACTTAAACCTTTTGGCTACTTTGCGTCAACGCACTCATATTTTCCCAACCAGTGTAATAAATACAAGATTTTTGTTTTGACTATACAGCATTTATGAAACACTGTAGATGTTTTATCAAAAAAAGTTCAAAAACGTACAATTCCCACAACCCTGTCCGTTTAAGCACCACTTACATATTGCCGCGGAGTAGCGCCCTGACCCCCCGACCTCCTTTTTTATGTTGTATTACTTTTTATTTTATTGATTTGTTTCTGTGTGGTTCACCGTTCACTGTGTTTGTACAACTTACAAATGCGTATCTTTCCAACTGTACCAAGATCTATATTTTATATGTTTTTACAAAGACCGTTCCTTCATGTTTTATTCACATCTTTGTAACATTTCTCCTTTCTTATCATGAAGGATTCTCTTGCTAATAACAGGATGTTTCTGTAAAATTGTGATTAAAAGTTAATCATCCCCATGCAAACGCAGCCATATTGTTTTCTAATTCTTTGTCTTCCTTTCAGTCTTTCGCAGCCTCCACGCTGAGAGAGAACTGTTGTGCTTGCAGTAACACAATTCCTGATTGGATCTGGACAGTGCAGGACCCAAATCAGATACACTGGCCCTAATGAAGATTTCACTGTATACACAATCATGCATCAGCTCCTTGCTTATACACTCCCTCCTACATTCGTCATCAGTCAATGAATCACCTCTGTTCATGCAATTAGCCAGGGCTGACAGGCTGGAAGTGGCTGCAGTTTGCAGCCCTAATTGTATTTTGTGGAGACAAATACATGGTCCTTCAGTAAAGCAGAATTTCCTGGCACAGTAACACTCAACCAAAGGACACACAGAGACAAAAAGACTGACTGCTGCAAAAACAGCAGGGATGTTCCCATGTGCACAGGAAGGAATATTAACTTTAAGACATGCTGGCAGCTTCTTGTGTGATTCATGACTTTGAGCACATCTCATAAAGCTGTTCCAGCTGATCCCAATGTAACCAGCACGCAGACACAAAGAAAATGCCTCTTGTGTATTTTCGACCATGAAAGGGTGGAGCCGGAGCACTTCTGTTCACAGAATCTGAACCATGATGAAAAGATGATGTTTAGCTTCCTGGCTCCAGTGAAATATACTCTGTATTTCCAGGCAGATCCACCAGGTGCTTTGCTTTTAGCCTTAATGCACAGCTTTTCTGACTCAAATCACGACAACCAAAGCCAAAGTGTGGATGTCCCTTTCCCCCACAGAATGAATTATTGATCTGACCACAGCTTCTCTGGGATAATTGTCTGTGTGCAGTGGGAGACAGACTCATAATACAAAAGACAAGCAACCAGATCCCCTGAGCCGGTGACTAAAATGCAACACGGGTCGAAAAGATTTTGAGTCAACGTTTCCAAAGAAGTCCTTCTAATAAGTATGATCTCAGGCTTCTGCTCAAAGTCACGTTCCTCAGATGTTTTCTGTCCTCATTCATGTCTGGCATGTGTGGAGTGAGACACTTAACAAGGCCTGCAAAGTGTCAGTACTGTCAGAGTGCGGACGAGTCCAAATTCCCTCAGAAATAACAGCATGAGATGGCAAGACAGAAGAGGTGATATACATCAAAGCCTCAAACTTCACACTTTCAACTCAGACAAGCTCTAAAAAAAATACTTTTTAGACTTCAGCCCCCCTGTCAAATCCATCCATTAGTTGTCTTTAGCTTTTCCAGGAGAAATCAGAGCTCGCTCTTTTCTGAAATACTCTCCTCTTTTTTTACAGGGTTCAATCTTCTAATAGGAGCTGTATATTGTATGGAGTGAACTGATTTCTACGCTCCTTGATGTCTGATTTCACATACTTAAATGAATCACACATTATGCAGTGTACAGTATGTGTTGGATGAACTCCAGTACCTGTTTGAATCAGGATAATTTTATGTAATGCTTTGAATTCTAGATTAGTTGATATATTGAACTTGGGTTACATTTTTGTGATGTTTAATTGCATTTCAAAGGTACACCATGCAACTACTGCTGGAGATTTAGCACAGTAAATAGAATGCCGAAGTTATCTACCTTGCTGACATTTGATCATACTGTGATTGGTGGCGGCTTAACGCAGGTGGTGAACTTTACTAAATGCTTAACAGATGAGAAGATCTGGCCTTGTGAGGGAGAAAAGGTCACAAATCTGACGCACGGGAACCCACCCAGAGACCACACAATGTACTGCCAGTACAGTCCAGCCAAAGACGTCAACCTTTCCTGCAATTGTCTAAAAGTCCAGCTAGTCGACACAGCTGGCAGGAAGGGTGAAGCTAAACCCAGCAGAGCTTTGGCCAATCAGAGGGCTGTTGGGTTGATGTAATGTTTTTTTTGTTGTTGTTTTTTTTTTTTTTTTACAGAGCACAGGCGGGTGAAACTGAACAGTGTGTGTGCACTTATGCTTTCAGAAGTAGCAGATGTTGAAAATGGATTGTGCCACAATCACCACCCATGTGTTTGAGGCACTTGAACACAAGGATGGCCTCTGTGTCTAACTTCATCGTAAGTTAGACTAAATGTTCTCGTGGCAAATGTACTTATTTGACAAAAGTTATGCTTAATAAGTTAGAATGACATTAGAATATGCATTTATTTCAGTAACACTGTTCCCTATTTGAAACATAGTTTTCTTTACACACAAACTGAAATTTGCAAGTTTTTATTTTTTTTTATCCTGATAATCCTTCAACATATTTGATGTTTAACATTTAAGATTTAAATATTACATTAGATTAAGACAAAAATGTTTTGTTTTTACATAGTAATGTGGGCTCAATGAAAAGTATGCTTAAAACTTGTGCATAGGTTATGGCGTTGTTTTCCAAAAGGTACTAAAATATGCACATATATTGTGACTTACTTAACATGACTGCATGTATCAAGTAACCTCAACAGACTTCACTTTGAGTTAATGTCATAGTCATCCAGAGGAGCACACAGGATAGTTTTAGTAAATAGTTTTTGTTTCAGATATTGAAAACAGACAATATGCATATAGTCAAATTTTACTGTACAAGTTTGTTTACATTTGTGCAGTAATATTTCTCTGCTTCTGTTCAGTCCATTTCTTCCAGCAGAACTTAATATAGCTTTGTACCCCAGAATTTTTCTTTCACAAATATCTAGAAATATATCTTATAATATAGTTTTCCTTAAGTCATGTACTTAATTTGCATCAATTTAAGAATTTCCCTCACTCAGGGACAATCAATGGATTATTATGTTTTTTTTCTATCTAAATACACTAACTAAATGAAACCATACAGCATGCTGTCAGAGCTGCACAATATCATATTGATAGCTTGATTAATTATAGATGCTACAGAGAAAGTCAGTTCAGGATGCCATAGAAATGTTTGCAGTGAAAATCACAGATCAGGTCTTTGTGTATCTCACCTCAGATGTCTTTTCTGGACCCTTGCTGTGGCTTTGCAGGAACCGGCAGCCGTCCTTCGCCAATCTCTGGACCATCTCCAGTTTGGACAAGTCCTCCTTGTCATGCAGGATGCATTTGCTACCCTGCTGCAGTGCAGGGGACATAGAGAACATGTACTTGAGACCACAGTCCCACGACATTGTCAGCTAATGACCTGCTGGATTTAAAAGAAGTAAAACACCAGAGCAGCTCTGAAGTATACACTGGTTTGTGTGAAAGTAGTCCAAACAAGGAAAAGCTATGAATGTCAGAGTTGTCTAAGTAAATCCCAGGTGCTGTCCACCTTGTTCAGATCTTTCTAAAAGACTTCCTCCGTTGGACTCCTCATGTGAGTCACGGGCGGGACTACAAGTGAAAGACACAGCCCCACTCTGTCAGTGTTGCACCTTTCACTAAATGGGAAGGGAGTGGGCTTTGGAGAACAGAGGAAACATCTGGTGAGCCAGACAGCCCAGAAAAGGAAGTTTCGAAAACTCCCATGCAGGAGAGAGTCAGGATTGGGCAGGGTGACAGAAGGTCAAACGTTTTAAGGGTGGAGATGTATTGAGTATGGAATAGGTACAGCAGACAAAAGAACTTTATGATGTAGACACTATCAAATCAGGCCAGCTCATTGTGCACTGTGGGGTTGGAAAACAATCAAAGTGGATTAGCAAAAGAGAACATAATTTGTGTTGCTCCAGTAATTATCCTGTTAAAATACTGGCAAAGTTGCTTAGTAAATAAATAAAAACAAATCAAATCATAATTGAAGTCACAGTAATTTTGCTTGTTGCATTTATTTATTGTCATTTAGATTCTGAGACAGGTACAAAAATGCAAAACAAATCATTAAAGTGTTACGGTGGCTCGGGGGTTAAGATTAATTGTCTTGCAGTTGGAAAGTTGTGGATTTGACTCCAGCTTTCTCAACACCACATCAATATGTGGTGTTGAGATCTGGCAACAGACAATTCATTTAACCCCATGTTGATTACCTCTCTGCGTATTGATGGAAATGTTTTCTTCTTTCTTTCCTTTTTTTTTGTCAGTGCAGCTGGGTGAATTTGGTGTAAAAGTGATTGATAGTACCAGAAAAGTGTTAAGTAAGCTCATTTCATTTAGACATTTACTTACATTTTTTTTTGTGCAATAAAAATAGGACACATCAATAAATATGTAGTTTATTGCTGAGAAACATTCACACATTATCTCATCTTTTTTTTAAGTTTCATTTCTTTGCAAACGACAAACACTAAACAAAATAAGTAAAAAAATAAATAAGAAAAGGTTATAACACCCTACCCTTAAACGATTATTTAATTTTTGGCTGAAACAGTGAGATGTTTCTTGTCGCCATCTATGCTCTGACATCAGTCTGAGGAAGGTTCATCATGCTCTTTCCTTCAACCTGAGAGAAAACCGCGGTGCCCTTTCTTTAGCAATCTCATTGTCAGTCCATAACAACAAATTGAGGATGTTGCTCTACCGATTCTCCTCTTACTTCTCATTCCAAGGGAAACACTGACTCTTTTGCATGTCATTAAAAATAACTCATTTACTGTGCAGCTAGTTTCAGTTTCATTAAAGCTTTATGCTTTTTCTTCAAAAGCATGAAACATTTCTTTGAAAAAGCGTACCCTATACTGTCTCTTATGTGAAGGCTGTTGCTTTGATAACCCAAACATTAAAAAAGGATCAGTGTGATCCTTCAGCACAAGGACAGAACAAGATAAAGCAAGGACATTATTTCTCGATGTGAACACTTTATCCATTGTAGTTATTAATTTTTTCACCTGCATCAGCACTGTGATGCTTGACTGCATTCACGCAAAGCTATTTAACTGCATCGCTGCTTCAAGCTGGTGACAAAGCAGACTGCAGAATGAGAAAAGCTCCTCATCTCATGAGAATCAGTCTTTCTGTGCAAAGTCCAGACTCCAGATGATGGTTGATTAGCGGTTTTGGGAAGGCTGCCTTAATATCAGGTACATGAAATGTAATGAGCCTAAAATTATTTTTTTAAATGCATTTGTACAGGCTACAACCTATCATTGCAGTGTTTAGCACTGTTCTTGTACACAATTGATATCATTCCATGGAGGAAAGAAAAATAAGATGAAGCCAAAGGATGAATCTAGTAATAATGTGCTACCACTGACCTAGTTTCTCAAGTAAATGAATTAGCAAGAGAGAACGCCTGAAGTCAGACTTGTTAGTGAGCTTCCGCTGTGCAAACAGGGACTACAACTGCAACCTTGGGAGTTGTACTGCTAACGTGGGTGTGCTGCGCTGCAAAAGAATCAAAAAGTGATGAAACTTTCCTCAGCTTGTTACAGAATCCCTCTTTCTGAAACATTTCCCAGTCCTTTTTGGTTTTAACAGAGATTTTAAACCACAAAAACACAGACCGCCCTTTGCAGTCGTGTGGAAGCTGCTTATTTTTTAAAGTCTTCAAGGCACAAAACCAAACCACATATGAGACCGCTACATTATGGGAGTGCTGATTCTTTTACAATAGAGATTACCTTTTTGAGGAGACAGGAGAGGAGGTTGACGGAGGCAGCAGACTAACTTCAAAGTGGAAGTCATGCCATTCCCACTACAGGATCACTGCTGTTTTCTGCTATTCTTAGAGTCCCTAACACCTTCCTGACCATCTGGTGGGGAAGTCACTGATCTCCTACAAAATGGCACATCTTTACTTGTTTTCTATGTTTTGAAGAGGATAAAGACCTTTTTCTTCAGCACTTTTGTCTTGAGGGCTGCACAGTGGCGCAGTTGGTAGAGCTGTTGCCTTGCAGCAAGAAGGTCCTGGGTTCGATTCCCGGCCAGGGGTCTTTCTGCATGGAGTTTGCATGTTCTCCCTGTGCATGGTGGGTTCTCTCCGGGTTCTCCGGCTTCCTCCCACAGTCCAAAAAAACATGACTGTCAGGTTAATTGGTTTCTCTAAATTCTCCCTAGGTGTGAGTGTGTGTGTGAATGGTTGTTTGTCTTGTATGTCTTTGTGTTGCCGTGTGACAGACTGGCGACCTGTCCAGGGTGTACCCCGCCTCTCGCCCGGGACGCAGCTGGAGATAGACACCAGCAACCCTCCCGACCCCATTTAGGGAAGAAGGGTGTAAAGAAATTGACTTTTGTCTTGACATGTTGTGTCTTTTAATTGAGTGTTTCAGGATTTGTGATGTGTACTCTTTCATCTTGATCTTCTTGTTGTTGTGATTAGTCTTGTTATGTCCCTATGTGTTTCAGAAGGAACATTTAATTTGTCAAACAAGTTCTAGGCCATGCCCTGCGACATACTGGCGACCTGTCCAGGGTGAACCCCGCCTCTCGCCCGGAACGTAGCTGGAGATAGACACCAGCAACCCAACCGACCTCATTAGGGACAAGGGTGAACAGAAAATGGATGGATGGATGGAAGTTCTAGGCCAATTCCAGGATCTCTAGAAAACATGCGTACACAGCTGCCAAAGAAGCATTGTTTTAAGATGTTAGAACCAGCTCTGACTTCAGAGAATCAGTTCCTCAACTCAGGTGATGGGGTTTCTTCTCCTCTCTTTGGGTGAGGCCAATTGCTCTACTGAGGACATTTATGCTTGTATCTCTGATCACTTATTTCGTGTCCACAGGTGAAAATTGAAACCCAAACAGATCAATTATCACAAACATTGTCTTTTGACTGCGCTCTTTTTTTTCACCACATCTATCCACTCACCCACTCTTTCCTATTGTCATTTTTGAGCAGCCCATCTGATTCCAGTTCTGATCCATGGCCTCAATATTTGAGGAGCTGACTCTCATTCCTGCTGTTTTACACTCAGTCATGAACCCCTATAGTGCGCTCCGAATGCCATGGCTGTTAAGATGCCAACAGACCCACATCTTGACAAAAAACAAGAATGAGACCCTGATGCTATGAGTACTTGACTTGACACATGACTGATAATGTAATAGAATAATAAATGACTTCTGAAAATGATTTTATTCAGTGACCAAAAGGTGTGCCATGTGCTATTAATTAGTAGACAAACTGTATTTATGAAATTTAAATCTTTCTTGTCTTTTATTTATTTTTTTGTTGTTGTTTTAGTTTTGTTTTGTTTTCATCAGGAACACCCCCAGGTTTTCTCAAGGGGCGTTGATCAGTCAGTCAACAAAAGAAAATGTTTCATACATACATTCATCTTTATTATTACAAACATCAGGCTTTAAAACAAAGACAACATACAGAAAATGCACCAAATTAAACAAATATACTGAGATATGATACTTGTTTAACAGCTGATAGAACATGGCTGATTATTCTACTGCACATTAATGAAATATGACATTAGGTAGCTGAGAGTAAGTTGTATGATGTGTTCTTGTTCTTAGTTGAGGTAAGGTAACAGTTTAGTTAATATGAACTACAAAACAATGAAGCAAAAATTAAACAACAATATTGTTTTACCCTTGAATTTCTGTAAAGCTAATAATCTCACACCTAACAAGGGAATTATTTAAGGAAACCTTAATCTAATCTATATACACAAAGCTGTCTGGTAAAACCATCTTCATTTAAGTTTGTTTGAATTAGTGCCTTGCAAAAGTGATAATGCATCTTTAATTATTTTACAATTTTTGAAAGTTACAGCCGCAAGTTTCAGTATATTTTGTTGGGATTTTATGTTGTAGATCAACACAAAGTAGTGGATAATCATTTAGTGGGAAAAAAGTGCTACATCGTTTTTTATAAGTGAAAACAAAACAACATTTGAAAAGTGTGGAATGCATTTGCATTCATCCCATTTAACTCTGATACCTCTAAAGAAAGAAATTAATCGCTTCTTTAAGAAAGTCATTAAATCAGAAACCCGTGTGTCATTTATTTTCAGTAACTGGCAAGATTTGTGAGATAACGTTGCTGAACAAACTGCAAACAACAGAGCAGACAGATCAGGGATGAAGTTGTGGAGAATTCGAAAACAATTATAAAACAAGATCCCAAGCTGAACGTCTCACAAAGCTGTATTCAATCTATTATCCCTAAATGGAAAAGGTATATGGAACAAAAGCAAACCTATCAAGTAGTGCCCCACATACCGAATCATAGAAGGTAAGCAAGGAGTCCATTAATCAGAAAAGCAGCAAAAAGGCCCTCTGTAAATCTGGAGGAGCTGCACAGATGCACAGTTCAGGTGGGAGAATCAGTCAAGACGGCAACTATTAGCTTAGCACTTATTATGGCTTTTATGTAAGATTCTCTACTTATGTCAATGTCTGCTATAAGAACAGAAATGTGTGGCCCACAGACATGAAACTAACACCACCCTAAACACATCACTCCCACAGTGGAACACGGAGGTGTAGCGTCATGTCAGGGACAGACAAACTGAAGCTGACACTTTCCATGATAATGACTCAGCCAGAGATTTAAGCATATTCAAGTTTTAGAATGGTTCAGTCAAAGTATAGACCTAAATCTAATGGAGAATCAGTGGAAAGACTCCGGAAAATAGCTGTTAAAGCAGCCTCACTGTGGCAGAACTTAAGCTTTTAGAAAAAAAAAAAAAAAAAAAAAAAAAACATTTCTGTTTCTATGAAGCCAGAAGAAATGTACCCAAAAACACTAGCTGATGTAACAGCAGCAAAAGGTGTGTGTAAAAAGAATGCATCAGAAGGATTAATGCAACAGGACTCCATACTTTTCAAAAGTGTATTTAAAAAGAAAAAAGTAAGATACATTTGGTTCTTTCCATATTACAATTATACACTTATTTGTGGTCAGTTATCAGAAAACAAAAGTCTCTCATTGAGTAATAATAAAATATAAAAAAGAATATGAGTACTATTGCAAGGCATGATGAGATTTCTTTTGGCGTTTTAATCCATCAGCTAGTTTTATATCATTATAAAAAACAAGGCAAATGTTTGCTTGATTCATCCACAGAGAAACAAACCAGGTGAAGGAAACACTATTTTTCCATTCACTTTGTCCACTAAAAGGGGAGGCTGATTTGTATTTATTTATTTTTTCTCAAACAATCTCACATCCAGTTCCCTTTATGTTCCTTTTTGGACATCCTGGAGTATTTCCAAGTGGACGGATCAGTAACATCGATGCCACTTGTCAAAGAACCATTTTGTTGTCCCTCTAGTCATTCATGTTGATGTCTTCCTCTCATCTTTTCTTCACTGAGTGAAGGCCAGAAAAAAAAAAAAAAAACCTCACAGTTCATCCACCCCTTCATCTATAAAGCCATGTAAGGTTGCAGACCTGCTCAAAAGTCTTACAGCTGTTGCAACCCTGCAGAGTTTGCACCAAAATCCTCTGATGCCTTAGTCATCACCAATGTGTCCTCCTGTCCATCAGATTTGGACATTTCTCCTAGATGTATCGCTTCATTTGTGGCAGCCACCTTAGGATGTGGAGAATATTGGAGAACTTGTCTCCTGTTCTTCCTTCAGTTGCACACATGAAATCAAGTGTGAAGTGTTGTAATGAATGGCCAAGTCACAAACAGAGTGTTGCAGTCACAGATCAGGGGGGAGGCATTCATTTCCCAGGTGCAGAGTGGATCCAGTGCTTATATCTAAGCTGTGTCTCCTTCTTATGTTTCGAGGCGGTGTTTTCTCTTGGCTCTGTGTGCGTACAAGAAATACATACTGTGCCCGGTGGTGATGAATATTACAGATATGATAACAAGAATGCCAAAGTGCTGAGGTTGTGGAGCAGAAATCACCATGATGAAATGGAGCAGGTCCATTAGATAATTCATGGAGCTCTGCACCCCATTTACCACTCCTCGCTCTGACTCACAGATGGTCTCCTGCAGAAGCTGGGTCACAGTGAGGTCGAAGCACCACAAACCTGAAAACACATATACATTTACTCTTTAAAAGTTGATCCATGCAATTTATTTATTTATTTTTAACATTGCAACCCCAAGAAATGAAAAACAAGATGCTGCCTCTATTGTATTTCCCTGTGTATTCAGCTTTATGTGCCCTGCTCATTTTGGTCTCTGATCTAGCCAGACCAGCAAACCATTTTTGCACATTTGGTATGTTCCCTGCATGACTAAAGAAAAATGGGACTTCTGATGGTTTGATTAGCAGTTGGTTTCTTCTTGGCACTCTTCTATTAAGGACATAATTGGAAAGTACACACTAACAATTGTTTTGTTGACAGATTCCCTCACCTGAACTGCAAATCCAGGGCAAAATTACCAGGGCCTTTCTTGTTTGTTTCTCTCAATAACACTTTTCTTCCCTGGCCTGTCATTTCAGGTGGATAATCAGTTCTTCATGGTATGTTTTAAGCTTGGGATATTGTTCTATAACGTAACACTGGATGGAGTTTCTTCTCATCTTTATTCCTGAGCTGCTGTGTGCCTTGGTCTTAATGACGCTGCTTGTTCTCTAATGTTTGCTAACAAACCTCTGAGGCCTTCACAGAATAGCTTCGTTCAACTGAGACTGAATTACACTCCGGTGTACATAATGTACTAATTACGTGGCTTTTGAAGGCAGCTGGTTGAAATAGATTTCATTTAGGGCTACCAGAATGAACAACTGTGAATGATAGTGAACTTTAAACTGACTTTTTTTTTTTTTTTTTTTTTTTTTTTTACAAAACGTATTTTAAAATTATATTCTTTATCTTTGACTTCACAATTATACAGAAGTTAGTGTTGGTCATACATAAATTCCCGTAGAACGCCTCAAAGTATGGGGCTGCAAGCTGAAAATATGTGAAGACATTCAAGTAAACAAATATGTAGTTTTGAAATTATAGGTAAGAGTTAACTTAATAAAGCCTACCTGCAATTTCACAGCGCCGCGATTGAGGGAATGCTGCACTGGCATTTTAACAGAACTTTTAGTTGTGATGTCGGATGTGGTATTTCTAGATAAGTTTCACCAATTTTCACAATTCACTTTATTTTTTCAGAGGTTTCTAGACGTGAATTTGTTGAGTTTTGACTATTCTAACTATATATCACAAAAATCTTTTCCTGAACAATTTTCACCCACATTTTGAAGTTGGTGTACTCACCAATGCGTGCAGTGATAACACCCAGGAATAGCAGAATAATGGATATATAAGAGTCCGGTGCCGTTCCAGAGGGGACGTTGTCAAAAAGGACGGTGTTGTTGGTCCAGTGTATGGAGGAGCGATCTGGAAGCAGTGGTTGATTGCTCCCTCCCGAAAGAGGATAAGTGTGTTTTTGCCTTTTGCTTGCCATTCCTCCAGGCTCAGCAGAGGAACCGGAGCTAAAGTAGGGCATCAGCAGACTGAGATCTATAGGGCTGCCAGGAGCAAACACAGAGCATACACACAGCAACAAGCAACCCAGGTGGAGGCAGCTTGAGATGATTCCTGTGTTAACCAAGCCAACCGACTTTCTGAGCCTGGTGAACATTACAGTGCCCATCAACCCTGTGATAGCTGACACGCCCATCAGCAGACTTAGGAGGGAGCCGCTTATGCCCTGAGTGTAAGCATAGCCAGTAGTGATGCAGTCAAAGCCCAGGACTGTAGTGTAGAGGAAAGCCAGACCCAATCCAGCCAGGAAGACAGGTTGTCGATAATAGGCCCTCCAGCCATCCATACATGTGCTCAGCAGCCAGCGAAACCTTTGGAAACACAGCGGCAAGTTGGTGATTTCTTTAAGATGCATGTCTGTGTTGCAGTTGCTTGTTGCCAGAGGGTCAGATAGCTGATCATTGCCTTGCCCTAATGAGAACAAAGAGCAATAACAATAATTTAGTTTATGTGCTGTGAACGCTGAATCATGAGTTGATTTTTAGTAATCTTTTCTACTCTAACTTCTAATGTCTCTTCATAAATATATTAATGTCATGGTGGCCATAAACATTGTGTTTATTCTTTAAAATTATAATTATTTCTCATGAAATCTATTGCAAAAAAATGGACATTAAAATGATAATCAACCCAAAACATTAACCATCACCACCCTTTAAAAATTCCAATACAAATATCTTACAAATCTGTTGACTCGTCATATTGTTAAGGCAAACATTTCATAGTTGAAATTTAAAAGGTTAAATTTAATGGAATTAATTGAATGTCTGGCTTTTTAAAACAAATATCTCTGACTGGAAAGTTGTGGTTAAAGGAGGATTGCCCTGATACAATCCAAAGTATAGGATGGATTTTGATATGACATGTGATGTCATATGCCACAAAACAAATAAAGAATGAGGCATTTCAAAACACACCTAAATCTTTCAGATCACAAAACTCATTTTAACATAAAAGCAAACCTGCATAAATACAACAAGCTCTTTTCAATGGTTTCATGTGTTTAGGGACTGTCCAAGCAAAGCTGACCGATGTGAAAATGTAATTTCTCACCCAACAACATTTCTTGCATTACTTTCCACTGCTAAATACAGGAGGTTTTATTGCCAGACCTGTAGAATTAAGTTATCATTTAGATGAACCCATCTTATGACCTGATAGAACCTGTTTGTCAACATGACGTAACCAGCACACCACGGCTCAGGGTTGACAAACGATATTTCTCAGCTAGACAAATATTTTAAAGCTATTTTCAAGACTTTGGAAACTCCAATGGACAACATTCATTGGATTGATTGGGTGCTGCAGATCGCACATGCCACTTGTGTTTATGTTTCAACGATTAGAAACAGACTGAGAAAAATAGCATCCATTTGCATTTGAAGTGCAAAAGGTCAAAAAGAACACAATGGCTCTATCTCATTCCCCCCCCCAAAAAAAAACGTCTTGATGATTTAAATAGTTTTTAAATAATGTTCCCCAATACTGCACAGATTTTATTGAAGCTATTCCCAGCTGGCAGAGCACAACCCATTATTTGGTTTAGGGTACAGTTACTTTAAAGGACAACCATGATTTGTACAGTTTATTCCCCTTAATAAACATTCAAATTTGTTCGATGATCTGAAACTTTTAAGTGTGATACAAAGTAAAAAAGATGGACAACAGGGTGAATACTTTTTTAGGACACAGTTTCTTCAGAAATAAACTATAAAGCAATTCATGTATTGCTTTATCTATGCTTTAAGTAATTTTAGAACATTGTAGCAGTTTTTTTTTTTCTTTCTTTCACTGTAAACTCCCAAACTGAAGCTTTAGGTAGAAACATAAAACTGCATTCTACAAAAATTCTACAATTCCTGTTGGGACAAAACATGTGTTCCTGTGACGAAAAAAATGACATCTGAAATGTCATTGGTGAGTAAAGTTGGACATATGTTGGAGCATTCCATGCATGATGCACTCATTGTATTTTCTTCTGCTACTTATATTTTATTTTAAGATCTAGCATTACATTAGAAAATCAGTCATAAAAAAAATCCCATACCTTGCAACCCTCTCCTTTCTGTCCTCCCCAGGTACTCCTGATCGCCCTCAACTGTTGGGGGTTTGACTGAAAGAGCGGGAACGATTCGATAAACTCTTGACAAGAAGAAGAATTCCACAATGAGAGAAAAGAGGTTCCACGCGAGGATGAAGCCACAGCCAACCACGTTAGAAGCCAGGGTCATGACCTGTCCCACTGCCAGTGGGGCCAGGATGTTGGTCACCTGATCTATCCTCCTCATGGTTGCATTCATTCCTATTGTTGTGATCAAACACACCGAGATGAAAGCTTACCCACACACAGACTTTCAGAAAAAAAACAAAAAAAACAAGAGCTTGTTAACCTAAGACCTTTAGTGCAGACAAACTTTCTCACCAGCCAGGTGGCCTCGGTTATAGCCTGTAATAACCACTATCCAGTCCCTCTGGATGGCAATGGTCAGCGCTGTACTTGCAAGGTTTGCGACATCTGCCAGGATGATCACCACCGTATAACAAACCACCTTGTGTGAGTTTTGCGATGCAACATGTTACTATGATGGCACAGAGTAGCCACAAGCTCAGAAGTAGAGGAAACAGGGACACAGAAAAGAGGGAAGAAAAACAACAGCACTAACTTATTTATGTAATAATACTTACAAAACCTATCAATAAATCATTTACAGTACATTAGCTACATGTATTCTATGTTCATTTCTAATTATTAGCTTATATTAGCCAGTATTTAAAGATTACTTACAGTAAACCATCCATCCCAGATCAGTTCAATCTGTTCCTTATATGAGAATACCAGCATGAGCACAATGCTACATACAGTCACTGAGGTGTTCTGGATGAAAAGAGATGCATGGGCAACTAAAACAGAAGATGGAGAAAAAGACCTTCAGACTTTCACACATGACCGTATAAAAGTAAATCTAATTGACATAACATATTCATGTACACTCTCTACTCATGGAGTCCTGCTGGGAAAGTATAATGATCAAATCAAAAAGCTGATATGTTTTAGATATCAGGTCAATGAAATTCATAACCTTGGTGGAACACAAAACCAGCAGATTTCTTGGTCAAAAATTTGATTTTTCAGATCTCTATCAATACCTTTCCATCTCTGCTGCCTGATAGCGTTTCAAAAAGAAAGGGGAAATAATCGTGCATACCTTTGTTCCTAGGGTTGCGATCAACCCAGTCTCCAATTAAAGCCCCAAGCAACAGCACTGACCCAGCCAGCACCAATCCAAACACTGCTGTCAACAGCAGGTTGCGGCCGTACAACTCAATAAGGAACACAGAGATCGCAAAGTGCCACATGCGGTCACCCTGTTAAATCAAAAACACAATGTCATTAATAAATGTGTGTATAACTGCACACATTTTATATCAATAGGACAGCTTTGTTGTTTGTTCTATTGTTTGCCATGTTTTCTCTCTTCAGAAATGTCTCTTACCCACATAGATAATGCTCCACTCACATAGATGAGAAACTTGGGGCCCTTGAGGTAGATAAGAGCTGAACCTCAAAAGGAAGCACATGAAAATAAAAGTAGGTCAGTGTGCATTTGCTGCATACACAAAACACAAGCTGAACCCAGAAGGGGCACCTTACCCGGTATTTTCCTTGCTCTTCGAGTTCTTGATTCCCCGACGTTGTCAGATTCTAATTCAATCACAACCCCACCACAGTGGGACGCATTAGCTCGCTGAGACATTGCCTAGACAAGGAATGAAGGAATAATAATAATAATAATAATAATAATAATAATAATAATAATAATAATAATAATAATAATAATAATAATAATAATAATAATAATAATAATAATAATAATAATAATAATAATAATAATAATAATAATAATAAAAAACCTATTTAATAATTTTTTATAATAATAATGTCTGGTTTGCCACATTGTTAGGTGTGTGACAGGCAGATATACCCCACTGCTGGTAAAATGTGGGGACATTAATTCTTCCAGGTTTATTTAGGAGCAACTACCTTACCCAACACAGTTTGAAAGGTCCATGTGCAACAAAGATTTTCATGACCATTTGAACTGTTTCTTTTGAGTAGGATAAATTCACTGGCATCTTTGAGGCTAAAATTGAACCATGGAAAATCAAATATAAATATGTCTAAATACATGAACTGTGCATGAATGCAAAATGCATGACTTGTGCATGTGCAGAAGGCCAGTGATGCTGAGATTTGTGGGTGCGGCTTCAGCCAATTAAAGGAAGGAAAGTAGCACATGTTGTAAATGCAGTCATAGTGGAAATGATTTCTTCTTCCAAAAAGCAATATAAATCATAAAACCTTTCAAGTACTCTTTCAGTGCTGTCCATGGTCTCAACCAGATATACCACTGTAAATGTAAATGTATTCAAAGTAGTGCAAGGTTTGTTACAAGCTGGATTGAATTAAATATGTAACTCTGAAGTTCCATTTTACATCTGAGAATGAATGCTATGATGAATGCTCCAATCGCTCCCAAAACAATACAATAAATACAAGCACATAACCATTGGTGAGGTCCTAATGTCTTCTTAACAACAATTTGGAGAAACGTATCAAGAGACTTAACCCATCAGGAGTTTCTCACTGTGTAACCATTAGCTCTCTTTTTGTGTCACCTGGTTTGTAAAGATAAATACTTCCTTCTTTACGAAACTGCATATTGATCTCTCAGTTTTGCTTCCTCATATCTGTTGTTTTGGTTCAAGAAATGTGAATTATAGTGCATCCACAGTTCGAGTCCATACATACAAAACAAATACACATAAATGTAAGACTATGATCATTGTCTACTCAAGGAAATAATAAAAAGTGTTTCACAAACCAGTGAAAAGGTGCAGAAATACATACGGTCTGGTTAAATAAAAGGCTTGAGTTTGAGTTTTCTTCAAATCATGCAATACTTTGCTTTACACTTTACCTGTTTTGAGGAGCTGTTTGCTTAACTCCTCAATGAGAACGGATTTTTCGGGGGTTTTTTACTGATAGCTGTTCACAACAGGTTACATACTGACTTCTTATAACTACCAAACACAACCATGCTTCACAAATACAGACCTAAGACTTCAAATCATATCTAATTTTCAAGGGAAAAGCACACAGAGTGTAGGCTGCATTGTTACCTTTGCTTTGATGTTACACTTGGTTCTGGTTATTATTTTTCGATGGTATTTCTTGTGCCATGTGTCCTACATTAGGATGCTTGGCTTTCCCGAGAGTTGGAATTCAAGCTGTAGTAGTTTGAAAGGCTTAATAACACCGCAGTGTTCAAGTGCACCATTGTATGAAAGTGCCAGAAAAGCAGAACAGGCAGAGGGACAACAAAGGCAGCCAGCATATTCCACAGCACGTGACGCTCTGGGGACAATATCACCGTCCGTCCACAACACGCACAAAAAAGGACAACTACGTACCTGCGTGTGATTCAGAATGCACACATGCCCGGGGGAGAACATGCATACACCCTCAGTGACATGCATTGCCATTGCTCATACACCCACATGAACTGTTGACATGTGACACAAAAGTTGCATTAAGGGCTCATCATGTAACATTACATCACTCTTAGGTCCACAGGTGGGAAGCTACAGCTACAGTCATAATGCAGCCAAAGCTCTTCCTTAGATTATTGAAAGTGATCCATAAGATGATGTGTGAAAGTAATACATAATATGATTAGGTCAAATAAGACATATACATGCTTTTATGACTGGAAACAATAATCAAATGTGTTTAGTAGTATTTTCAGTCAAATCTAAAGGCTATAGAAAGAGCATGTTAATACAACCGTGTGATTTAAATCATAATAATTAATAATATCATTATCATTATTTGGCTTTCTCATGCTACCTAAACCAAAACAAATGATAACCAGAGCAAATTTAAGACAGATCCACAGTATTTGGTATCTCATGCATTCATAAACTTTTCTGTAGATTCAGTGATTTATTTGCTCAGTCTAAAAATGTGTTGATTTTTTGAGTTGAAATTATGTGTGTTTATATGTCACCCAAAAGAAATTAGTGAAATTCTGACTACACTATGAAAAATACTTACTCAGAAATGGCACATTGTGACACCTTTTGGTTACCATGTTACCTAAATTAATAAAACAAAAACAAATTGCTCATGTTTTAACGACATGCTTAAATATATCTCAATGTTAAGAAATCACTTGGCATGATTATTATTTTGTTTCCTTTATGATGTGATCTGCTTCGGTCTCCATTTAGCAAAACCTAAATAATTCAAACTTGTTTGCAATCAAAATATAAATTAAAGGAGTGATTTGTGCTTAAATTCCTGGAATGTTATGTAAATCTTCTCCTTAACCACTGCAGCTCAGATGAGCTGTTCTTTGGCAACAACTGCCTTTGGGAGTTCAGCTCAGCAAATCTAACTTGTTAGCAAGCTGAGTTGAGCTAAATTGTTGGTCCAGCACAGAAACTTTCTCATCCACAAAACGTCTGACAGCTTAAAACCTACTTAAGTGTAAACAATTCATAATATGACCTATGTAGACATGTGAAACTTAAAATAGCACATATATAAAGTTTTCTGAACCAAATCTTCAGCTAATTCTGAATGTTTACGTCAGATTTGCCATCAAGAAAATAAGTGAAGTAATAGTGTGTTGTTACCGAATATAGCGGGATCATTTTAATTTATTCTTAGTTCTTTCTTATTATATATACATATATATATATATATATAATGAACATCTGAATTTTGTTGTTTTTATTTGGTGTTATGAGTACAGGCAGCTACTGAATAAGAAACAAACAATAAGTGCTTTAAGCATTTTGTTGCACTGATGTGTTACTGTTATCTTAGAAAGCATCTCTTCAAGCTAATGTGAGGCACAGCATGATGTGCTGGTGATAACAAATCCAACAACAGCATGGGATAAAGACTGAAACTGTGATAATGTGTCTGTATTTTATTTCTCACAATATCCTGTTTACCTCACTGTTATCTACACACAACCACAAAGACATTAGATTTAGAAATCTCATTGTATTTCATGCAAACCCCATCAGCTCTTTAAGTGTTGATGAAAACCCACAGTGACACCTGCTGGACAGATGGAATATTACCTCACATTTAAGCTGAAGGATTGATTTCCTTTTATTTCAGTATTCGTCACTTTAAATAAATTAGATATTAGTGCTATTATTAGATTAATTGTTTATGATCCATGTCAAACTAATATCAAAAATACACACAGTCATATCAGTATTTTTTCCTTTAAAAAACTTTGGATCATTTCAGGCAAAAATAAATATGTTTCATTTCCTTGCTTTCCTCACCCAACAAGTGATTACCATACATTGTTACTGCTTCAAGTAATCAATAATAGCCAATGGACAGTATATAAAGTTATTTTTTTTTAAATCAAATAAAAAATTAGGCATGGATTGTCTCTTCAAATCTCAAAAGCACAGTTACGACATTCTTTCAAAAGTACTGTATGTATAAAAGGTTTTGCAAAACTTATAGACAAGAACAGAGGTGCCTTCTTCAACACACCTGCATCAAATTTCAGCATTCAGTCATTCAGGTCTAACAATTCCTGGAAAAGTATAATTGAGTTACCTGTGTTGGAGGAGGTGCTTGATGGTAGTACTTCAGGTCTTGACTTTGGCGTACGTGAACAAGATGATTCAAATCATTACATTGAAAAGTACAAGTAAATCACAAATGACAGATAAATTATTACTGTTATTTGTTGTCTTTCAGGTTTATTCTACCATATACCATCACATTCCTTGGGTGTTTTGATGTTTGTGCTCTGACCTACAGAACAAAGGTATGTTCTGTAGGTCTTAGCATATATTAAGTTTATTTCTCTATGTTCATTATTGTGACCTGTTCACGGTGAACCCTGCCTCTCGGGTGAAACATTCGCTGGAGATAGGCACCAGTACCTCTCTCAAACCCACTAGGGACAAGGGTGTTAGAAAATGGATGGACGGATGATCATTATAATTTCTAAGGTGCTGCTATATTAGTTTTCTGATTATATATAAAAAACAGAAAGAGACTTACTCACAAACTTTGGCATCTGTAAATACATGGTTGTGCAAAGCATTGGCCTTTGAATTATCTAGAAATTAACAAAAAACAACAAAAAAAACAGTTTTCATCTTATTGTTTGCCTAGAATCAGCTACTGCTGACAGTCCCTAAAACTATTGCTGATGATGAGGTAAAAAAGCACTTGCTCTTGTTGCTCCTATATTATGGAACAAGTTACCCTTCAGTGTCAGACAGGCCTACTCTCTTCCTGTTTTTAAATCTCTTTTAGAATCACACTTTTACTCTTCAGTTTCCAACACATGTGATGTTGTCTTGTATGACACCTCAAAATACAAGGTCTAGTCATTCTTTAGTGTCATTTCCTAGTCTCTTGTGTACTCTTCCTTGGCCCCTGCTATTTCTTTCTCTCTCCTCAGAGCTGCCTTGTTCTATCCTCTCTCCCATCTGCAACCCGTTACCTCATCATTATTCCATTTAGTTTTATTTTTACGTTAATCTAAAACATTTTCAACATGAGAAGTGCAGAAACAGTTTGTTTTCTGTTTTTTTTTAACAGGACTAAAGACACAATTGTTGACTGTGGGTTAGCAGCCAAAGACTGCTAAAAACTGACATCATGTTTTGCATTTTTTGATTTTCTTAAATGTTATTATCTTAAAGTTTGTTTGTTTTTTTTGCCTTTATTTGATTATCTTATTTTTGTATGCTGTTGTTTGAGGCTTCAGATGAGCTCTGGTGTATTTGACGTTAAATTCTCTGACTTATGTTTTTCCTGTAAAGCCCTTTAAATTACCCCTTGCATGAGTGGTGCTATTCAAGCCGACTTGGTTTGCATTCCCTTTAAAACAGAACTTAGAATTTGGTGGATGTAAAATGCTTGAAATGTATAATTATATATGTAATAAATAGCTGTATAAAACAAAATGTGCGATACACCATATTTTTTGACATTTTATATTTTGAATGTTTTGCTACGGAACATTCTGATTCAAATCAACTGCAACGTCGATATTTTTTGCACGTTTTATTTTAGCCACTAGAGGTCACGGTTGCGCATGTAACATGAGCTGTTGTGGGTCCGCCGGCTGAGGTCCGACTGCTGAATCCCTCTGGCAGAGTTTATGCATCGCTCTCCCAGACCAGACACCAAGTGCAGCAGTCCCGTCCGAACACCGCAGTCTGCCTGCAATGCCCTTGGACGCTGTCGCTCCGTCCGCCTCGGCAGCACTCTGACCAGTCCGGTCTCCCAGTGATTATCCCGGACCAAATATTGCGGCAGCCCCATCTGCGCAGTCTGAAACTCATGGGGAAGCTCCAAGGATAACAGGGTGCGGGAGATCGCCACTGCAGAGAACCTGCCGGTAGTTCGCAGCCCCCGCAGCAGCAGCAGCAGCGGGAGGAGGAGAAGGAGGAGGGTTGCGCTGGTGTCAGAGGTTTCAGCGTCGCATCCACTATTCTGATCACTTCATATCACCTTGAATGGATACATCATGGCTACGCTTACATGCAGGGTGCAGTTCTTAGATGACACCGACCCTTTCAACAGCACCAATTTCCCAGAGCCCACCAGACCGCCTCTGTATACCTTTAGGGAAGATATTCCTCTGATCAATCAAATAGCTGGAGTCCACAGGCTGGTGAAAGCACCACACAAGGTATGTATACAAATATTTATTGCTTGTGTTGTTATTCTTCAATCAGCTGAGCTACACTTGAACACTCTGACTTAAACCAACAATTGCCCTGTTGATGGGGTTACTAGGTTACTAAACCAAGCTGGATCATTGAACAAGGGACCTGGTGCAGAAATGGTGATGAAGCCAAACAGTGGTTACCTTAGTTACCCTCAGTGATGCGGGAATGAAAACCTCTTACTTTTTCTGAAGGGTTGTTGGTAATAAATTAATTTTGAACATGTAAAACAACAAAGTTTACGTTCTATGTATTTTTTCTAGACTTGGGAGACATTATGTTTTGTTGAATAAAAAAATGCATACTTGTAAGGACCCTCTGACAGACCGACAGGAAGTAGTCCACCATGGTGAAGTAGAAAATAAATACTTTTCAACTTTCCTCACAAATGAAAAGTGTGAAATGCATTTGTATTTGAATAGCTTCCCTATCCCTGAAGCACCCCTAAGACATGATGCTTCCACTGCTGTGCATCAACAAAGGGATGATGTATTGAGGGCGACGTGCCATGTTCATTTTCCTCCAGATGTCACATTTTGCATGTAGGCCAAAAAAGTTTAACTTTATTCTCATCTGACCAGAATATATTCTTCCTCATGTTTGGTGTGTTTCCTAAATACTTGGTGGCAAACTGATGACAAGACTGTTGACTGGTTTCTTTTGGCACTCCTCAAAAAAGGACAGATCTATGGGGTGCCTCACCAATAGTTGATCTGTCAACGAAGTGTTCGACCAGAGCTGTGGATATCTTCAGCTCTTCCTAAGTTAACATGTACCTCTTGACTTCTTCTTTGATTGGTGCTCCTTTTGGCCAGCATGGAGGTTTAGGCTTAGGTGTGTCACCAAGTTTCCTCCACAGCTTTCTCCTTGACCTGTCAATCTTGTTCTCTCAACATTAGAGAACATTAAAGTACTACTGGACCTTATGGTACTTTAATGTTCTCTAACAAAATCCTGAGACTTTCTTTTACTGAATTTACACACATTGGGGACTCGATTTACTAGTGTTGCATGAATTTGTAGAACTGAAATGCACACTTTTTTAGATTAATAGAAACATTACGAACATGTTACATGACAAAATGTAAAACAGCAAAAAACAAAAACAAAGCTGTAGAGGTCTGGTTTCAATGCAAGGCACAGTCTTGACTGTGTTATTGCTAGAAAACGTTTTATTCCTCATAAACATAATATTTGTTAATGAAACAGAGAGACTGTACTGAATATGCTCCTGCATGTTCAGTACAGGAATATGTGACTTCTCAGCTCCTGTTACAGTGACGGTGGTGATGAAATGCCAATGGCAATATCTTTGCCATTTTTAAATAGCTTGAAGTCACCTAAATATTTTTGTTTTGAAAGGTGCAATTGTTTTGATCAAAAAATCAACTAGAATAGCTCAATTTCTTTATGTTTGTTTTTCTTTCTATGTCTTTCGAAGGCTTCCTAACGTCAAAATCTTTTGAAATGTTTGTTTTGGCTTCCTAGTTTGACCACGTGGACTCAAGTACATTGAAAAGCAGCGTTACCTACTCACCTTTCAAAGTCAAATGAAACATACTTGCATAACCTATCATATTTTAATGTGCTTTTATCTTTGTTTAGTAAGGATGTCACATACCTCAAAATGTAATTTGGGTCTTTCATTGTCCTGTCAGATCTGTGTTATTGCAGACTGTTTACACAGAGTTGAGGAGATGGAACCTTTTGGATGGTTGTACATTACCACAAGCTTGCTTCACATTCAGATGCCAGCTTGCTTCCATTGACAGGATGTGACAGAGAAACTTTGAAGAGTTTCAGATGGAAGGTAGCAGTGAAAAATATATAAAAGAACACTGACATACTAAAAATGAGCCCAATCTTTGTTTTAAATCCATTGGCATTACTGCTTAGGTGTAATTTCATTCACTTTATCTCAGCAACAGCAGTGGAGTCACAGTATGCAGCAAGTTGTTCTATGATTTACATTCTTTAAAGAATTTGTTTTAAGAGTGACCCTGAAAATGGCTCAAGCAACAAGCCTCCAGTCCCAGAGCTCAGAGGTCAATTTGATATAAATAGTGTGCTGTTCACACATGGTATCCAGGGATTCAGACAGCTTGCATGTGCTGTTTCTGAGCTGTTGTCATCAGTTTCTAAAGCTGAAGTTTGGAGATTTGTGCATGGGTGTAGTTAACCCTGCATTAAATTGGACTGTGTTATTCATAGAATAGCACCTGGGAAGAAGAAAGGCTTAAAGTCAACATGTAGAGTGCAGAATGTATGGTCTTGCTATGGGATCTTTTCTACAAATAAAAACAGGATGACAGTGGCCTAGGAGGTAGGAGTTCATCCTTGTAACCCTTGGGTGCTGGTCAGAGGGCCTGGTGGCGCTGATTGAATAGCAGCCTTGCTTCTGTCAGACTACCTTAGGGTAGCTACATTGTAGCTTTCCACCATCAGTGTGTGAATGAATGGGTGAATGACTAAAGTAGTGTTTATCAAGTCTCCTGACTTGATAAAGCGCTATACAAATGCAGGTCATAAAGACACAGTGTGTCCTGTAAAGTGTGTGTCTAAAGCATGTCCTATAAGCAATAATTTATCCAGTTTTTAGCATTTACAGTGCTTTACAAAGACCTACCTTTTGAACTGTTCCATATTTTGTCATGGCACAGGTATAAGTTTCATTATGCATGTGCCTCATTTTTATGCAACATATAAAAAATGGCACTTTATATGTTGGATAAAGTCTCAAAAAATCAGACTTTATGCAACACACACCAACATATACATAGTGCTAATAACCTGGAAGTGGAAGACAATGTGGTACATGGTTTGCACAATCTTGTTCAAATTAAACCTCAAAAATGTGGCTTCCATTTTTTTTAAATTAAATTTTACTGTCACATTCCTTAGTAAAAATCAGGATAACCAGCCTCCTTAAGAAGTTAACACCTTAAGAAGTTAGCTTAATTTTAGCATAAAACTGTTGTTATGTGAAGGCCTAAGGAGGTTGTGAACAAACAGCATCTAGGATAACTTTGGAGGAGATGCAATGATCCATAACTCAGGTGCGAGAGTCATTTCACACCTATCGGCGCCACAGTAAAGGAATGTGCTTAATGTTTGCTAGCACGCATCTGTAAATCAAAGCTCTGCCATACCGCTTCTGGTCTGCTGCTGTTTGATTCCAATTCTGGACTGTGACTTAACCAATTTAAACTTCAGAGACAATTGTTTTTCTGCATTTTTTCTGGCCCCATAATGAGAAGCTGTGTTAAATGAGAAGTTATGTAAAACACTTTAAAATACAGGTTCCTCTGTTGAATTGCTGTTCTCATTGTTATGCAGAGCTGAGGTTTTTCTCCTCTATGCATTTTGAGGAGCTGTCGCAGCAGAAGGCCCCTTTCAAAAGAATGCATTGTCCAACACTGTGCCTGACAGGAACTTCAGATTACTGTTGTGGTTTCTCATTCATGCATCAGGTGTGCCTTGGTGTCAGATGCCTTCAAAAGAAGACCCCAAGTGGCTTCATCAAAAGCTTTATGAAGGAGATTTCTGGATTTCATCTGGTGTGACTTAGAGTTTACTGCACTTTGCAAACACAGATGTGCAAGGTAGCCACTACAGAGGCAGGACATGTATGCAGGAGTGTGCATACGGTGTGCTTAGTCGACGGTGTTTGCTTCTAGATGTCTCTCCTTGCTTGAATATAAAAACTGGAGTGTGATAGACGCTTTAAATTGGAAATTGCATGGTGTTTATTTTTAGTCATTTTTTCCTGCACTGCCTCCCTGGTCAATGGACCACAGCATGGTTGTTGAAGGGAGAGGCCAGACCTCAGTGCGAGCAGAGCGCTTGCGGTTACTTCTCTGGACTTGGCCATCGCAGTGCTACTGTGAGTTCAAGTCCTGGGCAGGAGACAGACAAACAAATCCCTGCTTCTGATAAATTGTGACCTGCATTCCTTCCGATTCTTGGATTAGGGACAATTAAACGCACTACCCTGGCCTTGCATTACTTGTGTACCAATAGCTGTGATGTGTAATCCAGGCTGATTCTATAATGAGAAAATATAAGAGAGTTAAGAGTGGAAGTGAAAGTGTGGATACTTAGAGAAACAGAAAGCTTTGAGTTTGCCTCCTTGCTTTTTGTCGGTCTGCTAGTCATTTATTGGTTCCACAGTTGGCTAATTATTGGTTACAGCTGCAGGACTGATTCAGTGCTTTGTCTATTTAAGGTAATACAGAGTGAAAAAAAACAGACAGCAAAGATTTTGCTCTTGTTTTCTGTTCGGTTCACTGAGTTCTTGGAGTGTAATGTACAGGTAAAGGGAATTAAGACCTGGATTTAATAAAATACAACCAAGTTTATTTGGTAGTTCAGTATGGGGTAATGGGAATTAGTTTCTTATTTTTAGCATTGCATTTTATATCACTGCCACTGTAGAAAACTAAAGTCATAAATTTACCAGGTTTATTTTGAATGCTTTATGCTTGGATTCTCTCTAATGCCATATAATCTTACATCCTCTGCTTTGCTGGGCTTGTTTTTCCTCCTTTCTTTCTGTCTCCCTCTGTCTTTCTATATCTGATCCAGTCTTTAAAAAAGCACTGGAAATTAGAAAAAGAATAACTAATTTCTTTAAAGTTATTTTGTTCTGTTGTGCCATATTTGGAAGAAGTTGGCATTCATACTTGATGCTAGTTTATTTCTTAAATAAAGTTAAAGACCAGATAAACAACAGTTTTGAATCCTGTTCAACATTTGCAAAAGCCAGTTATTGCTGCAGAATAAACTCTTAAAATGTAAAGTAATTTGCTATAAATCTATTATTCCATATACTACAAACATAAATCCTGTTTTAAGTCAAACAAGCCCATTATCCGATAGCTTTCTTTCAATCATCAGAACTTAAGAACTTAAGTACTAGGGTTACTAAGTTACAGCTCTGAGAGACAAACAACTGTAGAAAAGCTTTAACACGAAGTACAAATTCCAGCTATGTTGCCTGTTTTTGTAGTTTTGCAAATATGAATGGTTTATGTACATTATTATCACTATACAACATATTTTCATCAATTTTCCTGACTCATTTCTTGTGTGGTCCTTTGATCAGAGGACAATTCCAGTTAAAGGTCTAATGTCTTTTAGAAGACTACATATTTACATCTGCCATGTCTCTCAAGCCATCAACTCTCAGGTACATAACATCCATGATGACTTGACGAACTCAAGAACGCAAATGTTTTTATTTCTGGCCTTTGTTATCTTCCGTACGGTGTGCAATAGCTCAATAAATTTTACGCAACCCTGTTTTTTCTTTCTTCAAAAACTTGTTATTGTTGCTCTGACTTCACATATAGATAGGTGTAGGCAAGCGGTTATTTTTTCCAAATGACTTCACATCAGCATAAATTTGACTTTATGGTATGGTTTCTTGTCCTTCCTAGTGGCTAAGATAGATGGATGCATTAGCATAAATAAACACGCTGAATGGATATTAAAGAATTACTAAATGAAAGCTTCTACTCTATCATCAACTTAATAAGATAATTTAATTTAAATGAAAAAAATTGGCAACGGCAATAAAATATCTTTTTCGTTTTAAGGATATTTTCACATCGTTATCTGCTGAACCAGAGATTAGAGGGAACTGCATGTCTGAATCAGAAAAAAAAGTCAGAAGGCGGGTTGGGGGGGATTGAGAGCTATCCCATCTAACCATATGTTTTGTCTCAGTTCCAAAATTTGACACAGTCTTAGGGTGCAGTAATGCAAACAGAGTGGCTGAACACTTCAAAGCCATAAAGTCTCTTCCTGTGTTGCTCCATCATGTTTAATGAAGTTACTGTCACGTACAGAATGAAGGAAGGAAGTGGTAGTGCATCAGTCTGGGAGTAAATGGACTGTTGTGAGAAATCCTACATGTTGCGTATTTACTACACATGTTGCTCATTATAAAAAAAAGATGTTGGAGTCTGCATCCAAATCTCTCCTCCTTTGTGTTTCATTACGGAGCAGAGCGAACAGATCTACCCATACCACATGTTGTTTTAGACACCCAGAGTGTTAGTGGAGCAGAGCAGTGCCAAGTCTCTGCTCCTGAAATCAAATGTTTGGACTCTTTTAATGGTATTTGTTTTCCTGTGTTCTGCTTCACTGCTGGAGCCGGGGTCCTGCGGAGCCGACAGACCTCCAATATAAATAGGTTAATATCTTCAATTTAGAGGTCAAGCAGACAAGTGAACAGACGCTCTCATTCTTCATCTCCTTGACCCGAGTCGGGCGATGACAACCTTTAAGGACCAGACGAATTATACCCTCTCTGTGAAATCATCGCGCTCGATGATAGTTTATCAGACATGGCGGGGGTTGGAGCAGCGAGATAAGAGACAGCAGACAGAAAAGCAGCTCTGACCCTTCATAGCTTTACAGTGTTTATCGCCAAAGAGCTCTGACATGAGCTGATAAAGGAACTGTCTTGTCATGTCTTATTATAAGTACAGTGTTAATGTAATATACTCTTTCAGTTTAGCTTTCTTTGGGTTTTGGTGTCACTTGTTTTACCTAATGAGAATGGGTCAAAATTACATTGGTTAAATCTAACCTCTTTGTGTGTGTGTGTGTTGTTGCATGCTTAGCCGGATGACTGCGCCCTCCAGCTGTCCCATAATGGAAGCTATTTGGATTTGGAGTCTACCCTGGCAGAGCAGAAGGATGAACTGGAGGGATTTCAGGAGGATGGAGGGTAAGATAACAATCGCATCCTTCTCTGTCTGTTGCTTAACTTTTTCCTTTGCTATCGCCAAAACTTGGAAACACCAAAAAGAAAAAAAAAAAAAAAAAAGAAAAAATGAAAAGAGGCTGTAAACAGCACACAGAATGAGAAACACTCTCCATTACTGGCCTGAAGTTATAGACTAAAATAAACTTGAACACTGCAGGAAAATAAAAAAAAAAGTTGGTCGTATACTCCTTCTACTTCAAAAGCTCTTTGTCGGACCGATGCCAGACAAAGCTGAAAATACAAGAGTTTCTGGCCCTACCGAGCAGGTGGATACAGTAATATACATTACACGCCAGACTCTGATTTTCCCGGAATCAATTGTTCATGCTTTAAATTAGCTGTCAACCCAGAGAAATATATATATATATATATATATAAAAAATGATTCAAGAGTAACTTACTCACAATTGCTGATTACAGGAATCTGGCTTTTAAAAACAACCCAAATATCTCCCAGCTTTTACAGTCAACCATAATCATTGCAATATGATTACTGCTTAAGAGAGAGAGAGACTGCAATTCAGATCTGATAAGAAGGAACTGATATAGTTGGTTATAGGGATATACGTTAATGTCATTCTTGCTGTATTTCTGTGGCTAATCTGATCCAATTACAGTGATTGGAATGATAATAAAACCAAACTGGATGAATTACTCAAAAATTCATTTTCCAGGCATTAGCTGAATGAGCTCTGCTTCCCACTCATGCAAGGGCATTAGATTTGTTTATTAAAAAAAAAGGCAAGGTCTAAAAGTCTTTAATGACTCCACTCTTTTACAAGTAAAAGCCTGCTTAAATTCTGAATGCCTTCTTGATAAAACCCCCCCAAAAAAACAAAACAAAACGATGAGACACTATTTTATCCTGCAGAAGCTGTTTTGAATCATATTTAGGAACAGTGCTTCTTGCTAAAAAAGTTCAATATAATTAGATCTGATAGCAAGTTGAATTTAAATTTCCCATTTCACACCGTCATCTCTTCAACCCTGAGGAGGTGAGCAGTAGTTGCCATACCTGGGGTCTACTAGAAAGTTGTGCTAGAGATGCACTTAGTACATGTTTGGAAAAAGTGGATGATCTTCAGGTGGATTGCTCCTAAAAGGTGACTGGTCAGTTCAAAAATCCGATACTTTTTTAAAATTGGTCTATGCACCATAGTAAGCTGTACCATTTTGAACCGACAACAACACTATTTGGTGGGACTGTTGTTACCAAGTTATGTAGATTCAAACTTGGCTATCTTCATTATCAATTAGCTGTTTAAAATAGAAACACAGAGGTGGAACATATTGTAAAAAATGAATAATATTTTCTGCAACATGTTAATGCAGTTCATTCAGTTTTGCCATGGAGTGCAAGAGACCATATGGGCAGAAAAGTTACTAAAATGTATATGTTTGACATTTTAACCTATGTCTATCAACTACTTGATTGGAAAAAGTTTGCTCCCTTTGGAAATCTCAAAGATAGAGCACATTCTACATAGAGACTGATTCTGTCATACTAACCATGCTAAATGGTAATATATGATGCTACAGACAGTCCAAGATGTTAAATCCCTAATTATTTTGCCTTTGATTTAGATACTTAGTAAAACTCAATGACTCTTCTCTTACACAACCATGTACACATTAATGATCACTCACACGGGAAACTTGAAGAAATGCACAGATTTTGGATGGTGGGCTTATATTTACATTTATCATTGTTGGTAAAAATTGACTAAAATCAGTGGTGACCTCAAAATGCCATCTACTTCAAAATTGTTGTAAATGATTCTGTATGTTCTAGTGTCCAGATTTTTTTGACTAAAAAGTGAAAAAAGCAAACTCCCTCAAAGCGGGGTTCAAAATATAAGTATGTTGAGAAAGAGTGGTTTCATATATAGTTCTCACAAACAAGAAGAACACAAGACATCTATTCATATTATGGTGTGAAATCACAGCTTTCTTTTCAGTTCAGTACAGTTTAACTGTATGCCTCTGGGTGGGATGTTATGGCTCTGTGTGTCCCAAAAATAGTATGAACACAGATATGTTCTTGTCTTCAGAGTTCAAATGGGATACTTTCATAGATATGGGAAAGTGTATAAAGTCTTTTGTAGCCGCATCTTACTATTGTTGAGATACATATGAAGATGTAGATGTATATCTGCCTTGTATGCTCATGGTGCAAGAAGACTGGATGCCAAAGGTAAATTGTGCTCCAGATTACCTTTTTATGAATTAATTATTGTAGTCTGCATTGTCTGATTATCGACGTGGCGACGCTGCTACAGATTAGCTGGATTGTTTGGAACGTTAATGTCACAACTCTCATATGCATGCTTTACAAGATCTTTCACAAATCTGCTTCACAAATGTTATATAAATGACAAAAAATAACATCCTTTAGTCACATTCAACACTATAAAGATACTCAGTTTATGATCATTGAAAGTCATTTACTTTGAGATAGCATTGCATATGTTTGAAACTGAAAGTGAAACTGATAGATAGCAAGGCTAAGTTTCAGATTAATTCATCAAATAATTACTACTTGAAGAGAGGACATTGAAATGTCCATCCCAGATGGCCTCCTGATCTTCAAATCCGGTAAAAACAACAACAAAAAAGCAAGATGGTAACATCTTGACAAAATTAACGTAACACTGATGCTGTTGAGTGGTTTGAATTAAAAAAGGCAGCAGATGAAAAGCAATCCAGATTTGAAAGATGTGACAGTATTTGTTTCCTAAAATTCCCAGCATACATGTCAGGGTAGGAAACCGTGTGACAGCAGATCTTGTATCTTTTTGCTACATACCAGAGGTCTAACTTTTTCCATGTCTTTTATAGCGCTTGGCGTCCTTTATCGTGTGGCAGCAGTGACGTATTCTAAACCACTTAGGTTGTTGGTTTGTCTTATGAGTAATCACTCTGATCTTTTTTACATTGACACTGCTTTTCATTAGATCACTGAGGTACACACAGTTCTACACTTCAGTTGTAGCAAGCGCCTAATATTTTCCTTTGCTGAAAAGTCTGCCTGATACAAAAAAACTACACTTTACATTAACATGACTCCTGGGGACAGACGACGAAATTGAGATTCTAAATTGTGTTAGTTTAATTTCAGTTTCATGCACTTTGTTTGGCCTTTCACTTTATTGACTCCATATGTTTTACATGAACGGTAGAGCATGCTAGGTATATGCTCTGCCCACCTTAGATGTTCACAAACCAAAGGTTGGCATGAGAGTTCCTGGTTAGCTGTACCGCAAACATGTATGGATTTATTTGTCTAACTTGGAATTCATAAGCGGCTCCCAGCCCGGGTGTTTCTGTTGGACATTGAGAGTGCCGTCCGCTCCCAGTTCCAGCTGAAATTGTTGGGAGCTTATGGGGAGGTTACAGAGAGCTGTGAGGTTAAAGCGGTCCACTTCTTCTCGCGTCAAAGGCCGAGGCTGCCAGGGATTGTGTCATGCCAGCTGGCATGAGGCGGCAGTATGGATGTAGGTCATTAAATCAGAGGAGGCTGGGGGTAAAGGTGGTTGGCCAATTATTTAGTGAAACATAATGGTTAGTTCTGCTTACTGTTTTTTTTTTTTTTTATGGCGGTAATGTGCCCGGGAATTTACCTCCTGCAGTTCAGCACACTTTGATCTCATGATAATAATGCCAAACTGGTTTAATAAAACACTTCACCTTTATTTTCTCAGTTTTTTATTAACTCTTTCTGCTTTGCAATCACTCAAAATGTCAGAAAATATTCAGAGTACATGAAAAAGTGAACTGTAAAGCGACCAGCTTCACTAACCTAAGCAAAATTATGTCATTATTCTTTCCCCCCTAGTTATCTACCAACTGAAAACATTCCTGAACCGTCTTGATTATTGGCAATTGGATCCATGTGTAATTGATATTAACGACAGGTTACATTCCTGAAGCGCCTGTGTCATACTTAGTGTCTTTACAATCAGATTAAAGTATGATCCTCTGACAGAGGGCTGCAGAGCCAGGAGATATCCATGTCATGGTAGCTTAAAGGCCTTAATCACTTCCACACCATGTTGTGTAGCTTGGCTACAGAAAGTTGTGACTTGTACATTCACCATCCCACCTCATCCCTGATGCAGCTTCAAGTTTTTAACTGATCAGTTTGCCAAGACATGTGCTGAGGTATTTCTGTCTTTAGGTAGTTGTCTTGTTATTGAAATTTTGCAGCTGCGAGAGTCTTAATCAATGCATTTCCAGGACTCTTAAAGAAAATGCAGGTCTTTTTTTGCTTTAGTGAAGGCTTTTTTTTAAAACTGTCTTTCGGTACAGTTTAATTTTTTGGAGTATATCTCTACCAACTTTGCACATCTAGAGGCTTCTACCCTTTTTTTTAGATTAGATGGAGAGTGTCCAGGAACAACAGATTCTAAACTAGATTTAAGTCTAGACTTTTATTTTTCTGTTCTGTCACAATAATATGCTTTGATTTTAACTCTATTGTTTAAGGTTGTTTTTCTGTTGTTGTTCTGTAGAGTTTTGTTTTCCTATCAACTCTTACCTGACCATGTTGAACAAATACATCACCACAGCCTAGTGTTTCCACTTTCTTATGTCACCTTAATGATGGTGTGTTTGATTTATCTGTGTTTGAATGAGCTATGGATCTATGCAACTCCTCCAAAGAAACCATGGATGTGCTTCTCTAATGCTCTCCTTGCCTACTCTTTCGGTTTTGGTGGAGATTCATGTGTTATTAGGTTTGCTGTGAAAACATACCTAATTTATTCAGATTGAACAGCGCTTAGTAATATTATCAAAGTTTGACACATTGCTATATAACTTAAACTTCTTTACCACTTTCTCCGTGTCGTCTCTGGTGCATTCTTTGATCTTCCTGATACTGTTTGTTAAAGAATGTTTTCTAAATGCTGAGCTTAGAATATACACAGGTGATCTCTGCTTATAAATGAGGGACTTCTGACGGCAATGGTTTTCGATATAATTTATTTAGGGGTATGCCACATTTTTCTCATTTTCCTTTTACTATTATGCTCCACTTCTCTTGATCTACCACATATGCTACAAGTAAAATACATTATAGTTCATTGTTACATGACGATGTGGACAAGTTCAAAGGGTAAAAATACTTTTGCATGTCATTGCCTTTGAGACATTTATAAAGTTTTATTTCTTCTGAAGGACAAACTAGACAGCCGGAGTACTTCCAGTGTAACTGGCCATGATGATGTTGATTAACTATTGAACTGAACTAATGTTGAGATACATTCAAGGGTTTTGCTGACATATGTGACATTGATTGGCGGGTTATTTGTTAAGTTTTAAGTCCTTAAGGAAAGACTCCACTCCCTCGATTGTCCTCAGAAGATCAGAGCAGTTAGTGACTACATAATTGATTTGGCATGGGGTATTTTATTTTGTTGCAGTGTGTGTGTGTGCGTGTATTCCAGCTTATAGCACTTCACTGGTGCGCATAATTCAAACGCAAAAGCCAGCAATTTTATGCTGAAAATACTTTTCTTGGTTTTATTGCCTGTTTTTTGATGTGTTTGACAAGCGTTTAAAAGGCAGGCGTATTAAAATCCAACTGTTCGAGCTCTGCAGGCCTCAAATATTCAGTTTCTCATTATATCCGTTCATTTCTCTTAGGAGAGCTCTGCTTTCGCTTTTTTCCAACAAATTTTTTTTTTTTTCTGACCGACTTGGACATTGCTCTCAGCACACACAGGATTTTCATTTAAGGGAGAAATGTGCATCTGAAAATAACCAGAGAATTTGTCAATCTTGCAGCTAAACTTTACACAGAAAGTTAAAGCACTATCATTTCACTTTCTGTGTTTTGTAGTTAAAGAATATTGCTGAATCTATAAAGCCTTCTGGTAAATACCTTTTTTTCTATGCATGTGTAAATGTTACCAAAGCATAAAAACGGTCTGTCTTATAAATTAGAACTTAACCTGAGTAGATCAAACGCTGGTGGTCCATTGGTGGACACGGATGCAGGAGTTTCTTCGGTAAGAAATGCTGAGTCAGTAGACCACTGTGGGGCCTTCTTGTCTTGCATTAATTGGTCTTTGAGGGGAAGATCTGGCTTAACTGCAGTCCAAGAGTCTGTGTTCACTTTCTAGGTACATTTTGTGTTTCATAAACAGGACCAGTAGTGCTCTCTTAGATAAAGCCAGAGAGTTTAGATTGGGTGGACATGCACATGTCCAGTCAATGCTATAAACTTTACTAAAGATGCAACCTAGAAAGAAGAGAAGGAACCTTACAGAAAACAAAGCATGTTGGCCCAGTTTCTGTCTGGAGCAGTTGATTGGCAAAGTAATTGACTATTTGAGTTAATTATTGTTTTTTAATTTCATTAAAACCTGGAATCAAGAGGTTATCCATTTTATGCACTAAAGGTATCTTACCATTATAAGCTTGTCGCATAGCCTTCTCTGAATAGAGATGGGGAACATAAACATTATATTGTTTTTAAAAGTGTAATCAAATAATTAAACAAATAAATGTAAGTGCACGACTCAAGCCGTTAACTGGCAGAGATTTATTTTTCTCTCTCTTAGCAACATACCGCAAAAATTTTGAATTTTATAGTAAACTAAGAAAAACAAAAAATAAATAAAAGTTGGACCGTCACGTATTTATAGATTGACAAAAAATGTGGGAATTATGAATCTATTAACCATTATATTAAATTTGTCAACATTTGAACTTTTGGTAATGATAGCTGACATTTTTTTTTATCACTGGCAATATGATTAGTTCATCCATAATAGACACGGGGTGATATGTATTACATTGCAAACATATGAAATGACCAGCACCACCACTTTGTGCATCTTTAAAAAAAAAAAAAAACTGCAAACTATCAAAATGATAGTCTTAGTTAAACTCTTTGCGAATGCAGCAGATTTTATTCCTTGATTTCCTTGACAAAATACCTTAAGCAAGAAGAAACTGGTACTACATTGTCATGAGTAAAAGAACTAATTCAATAATTAAATAAAGTGACTGTCAATTTACGCAGCCATGTTCTGTCATAATAGAAACATCATTTTCTAAGCTTACTTCTAAATGTTTCTGATAATAACATTTTACTGCGAAACCCAGTATATTTACTTAAGGTTATCATTCAGCAACAACCTTATTTTGTATTCAAAGTCGTGACCAGGAAAGCTGTGGGGAGTCTTGCAGCAGCCTCTTGTGAATGACAGATAAAACACATTAAAATATCCACAAAAAAATAAAAATAAAAACCCTCTATGTAAAAATCTAAATAACCCAACCAGTGTTGTGTTTTCTTATATTACAGCTACAATTTAAAAACAGCGCTGGAAAAAAAAAAGAGACCACTGCACTGAAACCCATTGAAAACCTCATAGTTATTCCATAAGAAATTACCATGGAATAAGAGTTAAATATCAATTTAACTCTTTCTGAGGTAAAACATAAGTATTGTTTCTACATAATATAATATAATATAATATAATATAATATAATATAATATAATATAATATAATATAATATAATATAATATAATATAATATAATATAATATAATATAATATAATATAATATAATATAATATATAATCTAAACTTGTTTTCTTTACATTATTTGAGATGTGAAAGCACTGCATATTTTTTGTTATTTTGTCTATTTGTCATTTTCAGCAAATAAATAAAAATTTTTTGCTTGGACTCGAACCTGTGACAGCCACGTAGGACTGAGGCCTCTGTACATGCATTACGTGCTTTACCCCTGTGCCACTGCTTTGAACTGAGGATTTTTAAGTCTTAGCTTAGCTTTTTTATGTCACGTGAAACATACAAATGATTGGAATAAACATAAACTTATCTTGGGGCAGAAAAAATACATTTGGTTTCAAATCCAATAAGGAAAAAAAAATTTAATTTATGTAAGATGAAATTTGTTCATCTTACATCTTTGTTATTGTCTTGGTAGATGCCTATATTGAATGTAACTCATTCAGGAATGACATATTTCAGATGGTTATTAAAATGTTATTAGGAATTGTATCTCAAAGGTTTCCTTTGTTTAGATTGCTTATATAGCATCATGCCTATTCTATCATCCTTCTAAAAGTTGCATAGTGAGAATATGAATCTGGATGCCTCCCTGTACAACAGTGTTGAATTTTCATATTTATTTTCATTGGAGATGTGCCTTAAAATCCCACTTATTTTCTATGCATGTTTGGTTAATTTGATAATGAGAATGTCAGCCTGTGCAGACTCAGGTCTTTGTAAAGATTAGATATCCTGTTGCAGAGCGAAAGCAGGCATTCGTGACAAAATGGCTCTAGTTACCCGTTTACCTCGACTGCATCACAGTGGATTACGTTGCTGTTTGCTGTCTCATCTCACCAGGGAAGGCCTATGTTGACAGATGTTGCTCCTGTATTGCCTCTGCCTTTTGCAGGACGCTATATTTGAAAAATAGTAAGTATAGGCAGGCTTTCTCTGACATATAATCCCATTTTGTAAATAATATCAGAGCAGTTTAATGCTGATCAGTCGGGGGTACAAAATCTGTTTTGTCTGTCTTCCAACGCTGCCTGTTTGTGACACAGCATTAGTATGAGCTTCTTTCTTTGTTGCCAAGCCTTTTCTTTGACTGTCAAACCCACTCCTGGTCCAGGACAGGCTGTCGTTGGCCCTGAGCCAGCCTGAACAACCACACAACCATAGAAGCCCATTTGTCAGCAGTGTGAAGGAGGGGGTTGTTGTGCAGTTATACCTGCTGTGCTCTTGTCTGTGTTGGTGTCTAGCTGATTTGTTTATGGTTTCTTTAGATATTTGGGAGGTTAAGGGCACAATCTATCATCCAAAGAAACAACAGAGAGGACCTGAACAGCAAAATTCAAAGCTAGCTATGGAGATCTGCTGCATTTAGATGTCAGTTTACACATTAATCAATTAGACAATTCTGACCAATTTCCAATTCAGGTTTTTGTAAACTTTTTTTCAGAAGTAAAAAGGAAAAAAAAAAAATCAACAACTTTTCTGAGCTCAACCTCCCAAGTACTAGTTAACTCCGAGTGTCAGTCGGCTTGTTTGCTTATAGAAAAAAAAGTTGAAGGCAACCTGACCACAGCAGTAAGTCTGAAATGGAAAAGTAATGAAAAACAGGTTTCTGTTGGTAAAGAGGAACTACATTGAAAGAAGAAAACATTTTAAATTTTCCTATTGTCTTGTAATTGGTCAAGCTAAAATCGATTGATATGGATTACCAATCAACTTCCTGATGCATCGTGAGTCAAAATAGAAGCATTTCAAACAATTAATAGTGTACCCTAGTAACACAGAAAGAGGAAAGATGTTGGAAAGTCATAAGTAATTGTCTGGTAATTAAGGTGTCAAACAGTAAAAAAAAAGTAAGAGTGTCAACTTTATCCTTTATCCTTCCGCAGATTTTTCAGACTTCTGTTTATTCCACACAGCAGAGGAACCTCCTAAAATGGGAAGATTATCTCTTTTAAAGCAAAAATACTCTTCTAATGATAACTGAATTGAATCGAGGTTCTTTGTTGCTGTCTTTGTTTTGGATTCATTCAGCTATTGTAAGCAGCTGACAGGATGGTGATTGGTTCTTGGCACATTTCCATTTACACAGGGGGGGGGAGGAGATGACCTCCAAGTTACTCCCGTCTTTTTTCTGTTTTGGAAAGGAATTTTTCCCAGTTTGGTGTGTTGTTATGACCAAAATACTAATGTCGGGGGAAAAATGTGTATCGCAGCTTTTTGAAAATAAGCTAATTTAGAGATAAAATCAAACCCTCTCCTGTTTATATATCTTTCAAGCCAGAAGTCTACAGATTTCTGAGCTAAAATTAAATCCTAAGTTCTCAGTGTCATTTTGACTAGATAGCTTTTTTGATGTATTTTTGATTATGTTCTCCATGGTTTTGAGTTTGCATTATTGTACAAGAATTTCAGGAGCTGTAGGACATTATTAGAAGACACGAGAACAACACCTGCTACATCTTATCTTAACCTTCTTGGTGTTCTTACTAGTCATTAATATTAGGGGCCTACGTGTCACAAATGTTGGCTATAAGTTTTGAATCCCTCGTAGCATGAAGGAAAAGCAGGCATTTTCCACAGAGCATATAGTGTTGCAAGTTTCCTTTTAATTAGGCTCTTAACCACCTCACAGTCCAAAGAGATGGGAATCATTGGAACTGTCAAGCTTTTTACCCTGTGTGTAGTCCTGGTGGGTCACACTGACCCCATGTGTGCTTGTTTTGAGGATTGTTTTTGGTGGTTTCGGGAACTGACAGACTAAAGGGACATCTCCATCACTTCCCCGTTGTCCGATCGCGAAATCTGCCACTGTCCTCCAAAGCGTCACTGCGGGAGAGTTAAATCTTTGCTCTTCCACTGATTTCATTGGAAATCCTTTCACAGTTACTGAAGATAGCCAGCTTAGAATGTTCTTCTATCAGCATGCCCGCTAAATGGTGTTTTTGTTGGTGTGACCTGGCCTATGGTTGGTCTAGATAGGTAGACCAGTCGTACTGAAACTCAATTTAGTTTTGAAGGTGCTCTCTGGATGGGGATAGATCTGGATGAGTTTTTGACTGGCTGATCACCTTTGAATGCTTATTAAACTGAAAATTGTAAAATTTTACACACAATCTTATTTTTTTCTGCATCTCTGGTTTATAACCTAAACACAAATTGTTGAGCACTTTCTTTTTTTCTTTGCAGGAGGGGCAAGAAACACAGCATCATTCTTCGTTCGCAGCTTTCAGTCAGAGTTCATGCCTGCATTGGTAAGTAATAAACTCCACCCT
Source organism: Gambusia affinis (assembly GCF_019740435.1). Lineage (NCBI taxonomy): Eukaryota > Metazoa > Chordata > Actinopteri > Cyprinodontiformes > Poeciliidae > Gambusia > Gambusia affinis. Next base: position 14,618,180 of record NC_057872.1, on the reverse strand, counting down.
AATCTGTTCATATCACACGTGGAAATAATATGAGTTTTAATTACCTGTATTAGCAGCACATTGCTTCCTTTGCATCCTTTTTGAACTTAAACAGTGGCATTTGTGGGATGGGGCCCAGGGCCTTAATTTGTGTGACAATTAACAGCACTTCCACAACATACTAAAAAACAGAGCAGTGGCATGAGCCAGAGAGAGTTTCTGTGTTTTTTGAGTAATGTGAGGGAACCAGCACAAAGAGCTGAGTGGAAACACATGCAAACACGCACACGCGGCGGCATGTGTACACACACACATGCTTCCAATCTGATTCAGATGTTGGCTTTCAGATTTCAGTTTAACTATACTGACGTGCTTATTCCGCCTCTTTCTGGAAATGCAGTGCTGATAAGTGGGTGCTATTTGTTTTGCTACCTTATTTAATGTTATTTTGTCATATAAAATGACTAAACAGGCTTTTAAAAAAGTAATTAACTCACAGAGTTTATTACTGACACATAATGTCTGCAGCAGTAGCACAGTAAGGAGGAGAATATTTTCTCTTAAACACACACCCCATCTGCCGGGTTGAAGTGCAAAAATAATTCAAAATCTGCAAAGGTTATTAAGCTGTAGACTGTCAAATATCACTTGAGGTAAAATCCACCTAGACAGGGTTTATTTAAATTAGGTCAGCATGATCTGAGTCAGATGTTTGACTGGAGCTGAGGATGCGCCAGTCTTGTGTCCTTTCCTAAAATATGACAGCTGATCAAAGAATTAGTGACATGCACAAGGATTAAGAAAGAGATTAGGTTTGCTTATGTGGATAACTTCAGTGTTTCTCTTCTTCTGAGAGTTTAGATGCTAACTACGTAAGTGATACTGTGGAGCTATTTTATTTTCAAAGCTTTTTTTTTTAAATAAAACAACGTTGTAATTGATCATCTTGTTGGCGGATTCTCATTGATTTCACGACAGGTCACGAGTTCAATTTGGCTGTGGTTGTGAATATTTGTTTGAAACCCCCTCTAGTGTGGAGTCTTCTGTCCCCTCCTGATGCGTGTCTGAGCTTAGTGGAGCCTGGGGAGAGATAGACAGACTCTAAGTGGATGATGGCCCTCTTTCTCTCTAAGTTGACAGCCACCTGTTGCCTCTTACTCTGGTCCCCTTTGGTGGCTCTCTGTGTGGCTAGCTGATTTATTTTGTCTAGCTTAGCCAGCCAGTGTTACTGTAACTCATCCAGACATTTGAGCCTAATTTTATCAGACTAGCAAAGTGACCTTTTGGCCCACTGAGCACATTATGCAGGGATTTTCCTGGTCCACAAAAGACATAATGTGTTAGTCTTTCAAAGTGAAATGGCATGGCATATTTAGGGTTGGATGCTTGTTATACATTTACAGATTGAGTACCAATACTTACTATCTGTTCTTTTTTGTTTCTTTGTTTGTTCCTCTCAAACTGTGTAGAAGTGACAACAGTATTAGATTTCCAACAGCAATGGTGAAATGAAAGCTCCTAGAGACTTATTGTAACTGAATTTTTTAAATTTCATTTTAGATGTGTTCTCACTGATGACTTTGCATTAGCACACCCACGATGTTGAGATGTTTATCCCAGAGGCTCCCTCCTTGAGTATGAATAATGACTTGGTTTCAGCCATGTTTACTCTATTCTGTCATTTACTGCTATTTTGTGGAACAGACATTGTGTAGAGTTTAAACTTCAATTAAGTGGTACATCTTTAAGAGAGTGTTTTCTAGTGCTTTTTTTTTTTTAGATTTACACAAAACAGAACCAACCTCTTGTTTGTCTTTTTGCATTATAGCGTGCGCAAACCACAGCAGGACCTAATCCGGGTTTCCTTAATCATAGTCATTAGCACTTACATGCATATGTCTGTTCAGGGGTAATAAAGAAGTGGAACAAAATGTCTCATCCACAGAGCTAATGGTTTATGAAACTGTAGCCTTCTGCCTCAGTAATTTGTTTATAAGAATGAAGATTACTCTTTGTATACTCAAAACATCTTTGATATCCAAAAAGAAGGTTTACCCATGGATGTTTGTGGAGCATAGATAGATATTATCTAAACCTTCTGTAATAACTAACAACTTTAGGAGAAAACAAAGCACTAGTGTACATTAACAGTCATAAACCAGAATTATTTTTCATATGGTTTCTCAGTACAAGCATTTTCCAAAATGCATTCAGACTGAAATGATGTGATTCATACTTAGTATGAGAGCTTGCTGCACCGGTAGCGATTCAATGCACTCAGCTACCCACTATTAGTAAAAGCTCATTGAGCTGCAAAGCCTTGAAAGAGTCGACTAGGTTTCCTTAGATAGGAAATGTTTTTCCTAAACATTTTATTATACACTCTGCCATGACATGACCTTTGTTGTGAATTTGAGCACTAAAAGAAACTTTTTTAATCATAATAAAGATTTAAAAAAAAAAAAAAAAAAAAAAAAAAAAAAAATAATAATAATAATAATAATAATAATAATAATAATAATAATTTAATCCATTATGACATATGAGACATTTATTTGAATGTATTATTGTTTACTCTGTATGGCAGTTGTATTAGGACATTTGTTCACCAAATGAACAGGATTTACAACTGAATGTTGTAAACCTCCACAATATTTAGTTTTGGAGTCTTACATAAAGTTGTTTGATTTAGTTGATTTTAAAACACCCACATTTTTACACAGAAAACTATTTATCCCACTCGCTGTACTTTTTTTCGCATCCTTGGCAAACAGGGGCACAGGTGATTGCAATGACATTTCAAAAGTTAAAAATAAGTTGAATATTTGAATATTTCTCTTCAACTACTCTCCTTACACTATCTGGTTTTTGTATCATCAGGAGACATGGATACGTTTTGAGGAACATTTATTTGAAGCAGTGAAGAATTATGCACATTTTGTATGATTCTTCACTAAATAACTTAGAAAAATAGGACAGATGAATAGTTAATAACTCCAAGGCATGCTGCCTGCAGGAAAGTATGGGGTTTTCTCTATGACTGTTTTGTAAAAGCATCACAAAAGATGCATGTCTTGTACACTGAACCAGGAGTGGTGTCCCCCAAGTGGTCTGGGTTGTTGCATGAAAGATGTGTGCGAATATGAACAGTTCACAGACAGATTACTTGTGTGTCGACTGTTGGATAAAGTATGCTGGGGCTTTTAGTCTTGGGAATAAGACTTGTCTTCAGTACCACAGCACTACCCTCCGATGAGCCTTTGTTTTGTTTTGCTCACCAAAATCGCCACTGTTTTAAAATGTGACTAAATGAGTGCCATAGTTCTTTAATAAAAACAAGGAAAATTACATTTCGCTGATGTGGTTTTTCTCATTAGGTAAGCAGAACTGGTGATGATTTGGCCTTTGTTTATAGTTGCATGGCCAGCCCAGCAGCTGATGGTTTGGAGAAATCAAGTCATCTTGCCCCATTCTGCGTGTTAGCCTCGGCCACAGCCTGTTTATATTGTCAGGCTGTAATTATTGTCAGTGCGCTAGATGTGGTATGAAGAGTCTGATTAAAGCAGCCTATGCTTATTTTTGTATTGTCCGTAAATACAATATGCCCTCATCTTGACTGTAGTGTCTCTGAGACTGAATAAAAGAGGAACAGGAGGGTCACTTATGGCGGCAGACTATTGTTTAGTTCTCATAATGTCTAAATTTGAATACCATGTGATGAATGAGTCATGTTCTCAGTGATCAGAATCACACAAACCAATTTCTGATGTGGGAAATGTAACAATTTCACACAGAAATATCCCTTAAGCCCCCCAAAATTTCCTTTTACTGTCATCTTTGTGTTACTCGTTTTACAAGAAGCTGCTGTAAATCAGTCAGACATCACAGTTTACCCAGCTGTTGCAACCCTTTTATTCTAAACATGTGCTTTTTATTCTTTAAAGTAATAAATCTTAACAAAAGATAAAAAACTTAAATTTGATGGTATTCACCTGGTAGAACAGGTTCATCTGCACAATGGTGATCCTCTGAAGGGTGGCAACTGAGATCAGAGGTGACACATTCTTGGTGGGTTATCTGGCTTGTATTTTACTGCCTATTGTAAAGTTGGCTAAGGGTATGATTCATTGTGACCACAGCAGACTTGTGTATTTGTTTTACGCTGTAATTTTCTTAAATTGGTTGTTTTGATTACCAGTTTGACAAATGAAATGTTTGTGGTTGTTAAAAAGGATGTTTTTATTCAATGGAGAAAAAATGGTTGCTGCTGGCTAAAAACTAACAGTTGACAGACCACTGACTTTTGACTTTTTAATCTTTGTCTAATTAAAGTTTTATGAACAGTTTGGGATGCCGTCACATTATTTTGAGACCATGATAATTTGCCGTTAAGCTGGTTTTCTCATAGCGTTTCAATGTATCCGTCTCATCAACTCTGGTCAGCTCCCAAAACCCTGCTACAGAAAGGCTTTCCCACAGGATGATCCCACCACCACCACCATCTTTCACATGTGTTTATTTGTAGGCAAAAAAAAAAAATAATGCATTTAATCTCCTCTGACCAGAGCACCTTCTTCCATATATTTTCTCTGTCCTCTGCATGACTTGTTTCAAATTGATATCGAGACTAGTAAGAAGTTTTAAGTCTAGTTACATCAACCTGTGTGCTTCTATTGTTTTCTATTTTCTATATTCAAACACATGAATATTCAGGAAATCATTTGTAGATTTTTTAAAAATATTATCTAGAGTTGCTAAGGATATTTGGGTGATACTGGCTAATGATAGCCACCATGATTAATTAGTTAGGAATGAGTCACACCTGACCTACTTGACCTGTGAAGCCATGAACTGCTACAATAGAGTAATCAAGCTTTTGAGTTGTCATGCATCCCAAGAGAAAGAATTGAATGAGTTAATATGCAGAGCCTTCTCAACAATGTCTTAATTCCATATGATTTCACGAGACCATGGGTGCTCTGGTCGTTAAAATACTCAAACTAGTTTTCTTTTTCACGTATCTACATTATCCCATTGGCAGAATTAAACAGTGAACCAGTGTTTGTCAGAGTGGGTTCAAAAAGATCTATTTGCACCATAAACTGAAGTCACATTGAAGTCACATTAAATCCAGAAAATCAAACATTTCTGTGTCTGGGAAGGCTGGAGAGGAGAAGAATAATTAAAAACATTCATGTCCCATGGCACCCATGGGACACAGTGGAAGATCAAGTGTCCCAGACTCTCATCTCTTTGCTTTGCCTCAAATAAAACCTAAAATAGGATGATAGACTCAGAGTCACCCCTAGAGGCCAACCTAAACAACAATGTGCCAAGGAGGAAAAATCTTAAGAACCAAAAATGAAAAGTGGGCAGAAGGGATCTTTCTTTTTCTCTACAAAACCAGATTGTCTGAGGGGTTGATGGTATCACTCGTCTCACACTTTGTCGCACTCAACTTTTGTATACATTCTGAGTTTGCGTCCATATGCAGTGAGATAACATTTCTGAGGTTAATGTGTGATTTAGGTGTGGCAGAGAGTTTTCCTTGTAGTTTGTCCCTGTGCCGTTTCTTTTTTTTTCTTGCTTTCTTTTTCTGACTGTATGATTAGGACTGATTGCTGGCCCATGCAAACTTGTACACAGCTGTAACATTAATTCATACAAGCACACGCATTCCCACATTCTCTTGCACACACTCCAAAGGCATGCACACATTAAGAAGCCATCTGTTTCCAGTTGGAAGGCCCCTCAGTGCTACTACTCACCCATCCAGGAAAGAAGAGAGCTGTCTACTTTTTCATCTGTGGGGGATTTTTTTTTCCCTCCTTTCTTTTCTTGTTTACAAGATTGAGGGGAGAAAGGGTGAACATGGGGTTCTGACCAAAGGACTGAATCTCTGCATAACAAGAGATGCATCACAGGGTTTTACAGCAGTAAGCGATATTTATCTCATAGCTTTATTTCTGACAGCTACACAAACCCCTGTCTGAAAACAACAACATATAGTGCCTTTTGAAAAAGGCCCATCATGACAGCTTAAAGAGAAGTTCATGTGAACCAGACCGTTCTGAGGTTCTCTACCACTTCGAGTTTGCACCAGATCCCACTGAAACAGGCAGGTGGGTAACATCTGTGACCACAGAAGCTAAACATCTGACTGCTTGTGGGGATGAAGAATTGGAAAGACTTTATGTTTGTTTTTCCGTAAACCAATATTTATTTGTTGACTGCACAGACATGTTTACTTATGGAGGATTTGTGTTGGAGATGCCTCTGGTCAAATTTTTTGCCTTCTCTCCGTTTCATTAATGGATATTAGGTGTTTGGGACCACATTAGAAGCCCTCATCACACATTAAAAAAAAAAAAAAAAGTTCTAACTTTAGTTATCCACTGAAAGGCAGAGTTGTAAAAATTTGAGATTAACTGATGAGAATTTCGTGGCCAAATTTCTGTTCTTTAGTAAAGTCTGATAGCTTATTTTGATCCACTAAATTGAAGAACACCATTAAATTAGTTTTATTTTATTCTCAACCTTTTGATGGTTCAGTATTTGAATGGGACCAGATGCAAGGTTATGTAGCTTGTGTGAGAAACCAGTCACTGTAAAATAGAGGATATTATCGATTGTTGCAATTAGCGAGGTTAGTATTATTAGAACAGCAGTGTCTGTGATTACTCCGTAATTGAAAATCCTTACCTTTGATCTGTGATTTCTAAATGTCTCCCAGCAAATTCACACATTACATGTCAGACAGATGTTACAAGCACCAAAGGATAAAACAGAGCAACTTTTCCATACTCTGTTAAGCCTTACACTTATCTACCTCTGCTGCGCTCTCATACCCCTGAATGACCCAAATAAAATATCAACATACAGTTGGAAAAAGTTTCCTTTGAAAAAACGTATTACCTTCTATGCTTTCTCTATTTTCATTTTTAAGCACCTGGCTGGTAATGAAAATGGCTGCATTTCTTCCCATGGTAATAGAATCCACACCAAAGAGGGTTGTTGTCAAACAACCTGGTAACACATACATACTTCCAGTTGTAACACCAGTTCTTGCTGCTTAGTAAGAAAACTAACTAGCTGTTTTAAAAGTGCCTAGAAGTCGCTTAATCTTGCTGACTTGGTCTTATATTTGGTCATCAGCGGTAAATGTAAAGGATGTTGTTGGAGTGAGTAAAAATAAATGAACCATCTTCTTACAATTCTTGTTTTTCTTAATCCTTCAACTCCAACATTCTTCTTTCATCTGGGCTTAGGCCCGGCAAAAGTAACCAACAATGAAAGACGCAAAAATAAATGTATTTTTTTTCTTAACTTACCTATTTTATTTATTTATTTTGATTCGCAGTTTACATTAGATAAGTATGCCAATATGGAATATCTTTTTTTTTCTCTTTTCTTTTTATGTTCTGAACTTTCTTTAAAGTGTATTTACATCTGTCAGCATATAATATGTGTACCTTCAATTGCCGTTTAGTTTACCATCTCACTCATATCTGTAATTTGACTTTGGGGTTATATTATATGGGAAAGAAGACTGCCAGCACTGCCTTTAAAACGACTGACCTTTAACTCTGTGCCCTAGTGGCCCTCAGCCAAATCCCTGTGTGCCATGGAATTCATCAGACATCCTCCCTCATCTGTCATGCTGGCTCCTTTTCTCTCCTTCAGCTTTGATGTGGCTGTCTTTGTAAGGAAACATCTCTTTCCCTCTGTATCTATAGAAAATGAGAAATCCACACAAGAACCAAAACAGTTCACATTTTCTTTTTTTTTTTTTGTCACAACACCAACTGTCACTCATGCACTATAGCATGAAACGGGCTTATTTTTTCTTCTCTTCACCTTGGATCAAGTAGTGTTGCCACAGCTGGCTGGCTTTGAATCATTTACCATTACTGTTTTCCTTTAATGGAGGATTTATTGGATTTTCGTTACATTCATGTGCCGTGATGGATCTAGTCTTCGAACTGCCTTCAGCTGGAAAAACAGGGATTGATATGTTTTGTTTGAGCATTAGTTTGAAAGGATGTGACAGTCAATTGTTGCTCTGAAGCATTGCTTAAAAAGTGGTAGAGGTTCCTAGCATCTCTTTGAATAGATCATCATTAGTAAGGTAGAATACTTTAATGGCCCTTGATTTTTGCTTCTCTGTCAGTGTCTTGATCATGGTGGCTTTGTAGATTTTGTTTATCCTGACTTTTCTTTTGAAACACAGGACAATGTGACCAAATCAGTGACAATGCACTTCAGTTTTTTACACAACTATTTTGGTGTCCAGGATCTCTGGGACAATGGAGAGATGAGAGTGAAGAAAGTGCCTGAAATCCAAGTGTTTGAAAAAAGTGAGTTTTAAGATATACTTTCTAGACAGCTGACTTCCTAAAAATGTGAGATTAACGGCCTGAAATAAGTCCAGCTCACTGGCCAGCCAAAACAAAACAACATAGAAGGGTCGCACCTGACCCATGTCTAATTAATTGGATAAGTAGTTTTTTTAAAACATAGGGACAATCCTGGATCATGAAGCTTTCACTAACAAATGATCTGCTGATCTATTGAAAAAGAACTAAAATATGCTGAAGGAAAGTAAAGGTAACTTGTATCTACTCTTGTCTAGAAGAAACACTGAGGATTCCAATCTGCTGATGTGAGACTGAGATTAGGGACACATGAAAGACTACACACATATTTTAAAGACCTGACCGACCTGTTCCACAAATCCTCTTCTTTTTCTGTGTGACGTTAGTTTTAGTATTTCACTGGTTTTGACAAAACAAAACCATGATGGGGACTGATGCAAGTACGTAATCCTATAAATGACTGCAGAGCAGCAGGATTTCAGTCACAGTAAGTTTGAGTTATTTGGCAGTGGCAGCAGGCGGTATGCAACCATTTGTGGCGATGAGTTAATAATTTGCACACTGTCACCTCACGTTCTGGTTCACAGGATTGTAACCACCCACAGTTGGTGTACGATTCAAAACTGTGGAATGATGATGGGCATTGTAAACCGTTTTTTTTTGTTGTTTTTTTTAAATCCATGTAAATATTATCCAGACTGCGAGGTGTCTGTTTCCATTTATCATCTTCAAACATCGTCAAAGCCAAAGTCGCAACTTCAGATGGTATTTTTAGAGGTAATCTAAGCTCAGTGGGAGACTAGAGGTAGGATAGGAAATGTTTAGATTATTGAGCCCTCAATGAAACGTATAATCTTTCTCACTTTGAAGCCCAAAACAAGTCATTTTCTACCCAATTTAGACAGAAAATGCACTAAAGGAGGAATTTTGGTTCTAAAAAATGAAGGATAAAAATAAGATTTGTGTAATGAAACCATTTGGAGCAGAACTTTTCTTGATGTTCAAAGTTGAAAAAAAGTATCTTATTATGTAGTCGTTAAGACATGTTTTCAACAATTTTTTGGAAACCAGAGAAACCAAAATGTGTTTCTCTTTAGCTGGAAGCATGAATACTCTTCTCACCTCCATTCCAAACATTGTGAGGGTGATTGAAGGGTGCAGTTGAAAGAGCTCAAGCACCAACCTAGACTCCTCTTTCAGCCCACCCATGACACTCAAGGGGACCACTTTTAGCAGGAGAAGATTGGAAAACCTTTGTTATATCATTTGAAGGAGATGAACAGAAGCAGATGGAGGATGGGAAAAAAACAGAGGCATTGATAAAATATGTGGAAGTGAGCTAAAAGTCTACTTTAGCATATAAGGGCAGCTATTTTGACGTCTACTTTCTCACACAGAATGTAGACATTTCTTCATAAATCTTTATATTTTCTTAGAAATCTTTATACTCATCATTCAATACGAGAGTTCTGCTGCTCGTGTCTGTCCTTTGGTCACATTTCAAATAGGTTAACGTATTAACCTATTTGCCATCACCCTAATCTTTTCTCTAACATTCTCTGTTAGATTAAAGTCTCTGCTGAGCCCATCCACATCTTTTGAGTTGCTTTGAGTTAAAGGAAACATATTTATGACTAATAATAATAATAAAAAAATACTTTAAATATAAATCGGATTGGAAAAAGAATTATCTTGGACTTGTATGTATTTTTTGTCTTTATCTCTTTTTTTGAAAGGGTTTTCAGCATTAATCTGTGGTAGACATATCTCAAAAATTTTGCAAACTGAAATGTAAGTACTTGATTCAAAAGCACAGACATAAGGGGCAAAGCTTGTACACAGGGATTGTTGTGAAGTTACCATAAACTGTGAGATTTTATCCCAAAAGCATCTGTCTTAATTTAAGCAAACATCTGAACCAATTTCCATCTGTGGTGAGAGTTAAAAAGGGTTTCTTTTTTGACTTTTGCTTAGTCTTGCTTATAAAGAGGAGTGAAAATCTCGATTGATGTAAACCATAAGTAATGCCGTTCGAAGCTTTGAGGACAGCGAGTCATGTTTACATGGTTGTTGTGGTTAAAGCTGTGCAAAGTTAAGTCTGATCTTTCAGTGAATATGTCAGAGAATGTTGTGATTTAGTCAGATGTATTCCTATGGGCTGTGTAGTGGTTTCTTTAGCAGTCACTTAAGGATTACTGAACACACAAAGGACAAAAATGCTTTGCTTACACGTTTGTTTATAAGATAAAAGCTAGAGAACAAGCCTTTAATCTCAGTGTATGGAAATATTTTTTTTAAAATTTAAGAATCTGTTTCTCTGTCTGGCCCTTGCTATTTAAAGACATCAGAGACTGTTTTCTCCATGTTCTGGCCTGAATGCCATTCGTATTAGCAAGGATCTAATTGGATCCCAAAGAGACAGTGGAGGGTTTCATTTAGAAATGTGACAAAAAGTAAAAATAACATTATTTTTGAATAAAAGTAACATTACTTTTAAATAAATTAAATACAGGAAGGGGCATATGCAGAAAATATTTTTGTTTTATGTTCAGCTGACTTGTTTGTTTATTTAAGCAGTGACCTAAATAAAAAAAAAAATATTCACAGCCATCACAGTTTTTTATGTCTCATTTACTATAATTCCTCTAACCAGAATTCAGTGCATCCACTTGCTGTTAGAAATGTTTTAATTAGTAAAATAGTCCACATTTAGGTAAGTTGAACCAAGTAAAACTTCACCTGCTCTGTGAAGGCCTCAGAAGTTTAAGGTCTTCGAATTAAACTAGTTATGTCTCTATTAGAGAGTTGTAAAAAAGAGAAGTTTTGGTGAAAGAAACCCATCAAAATGGCTTGTTTGCACCAAGCAAATATGTGGAAGAAGGTACTCTGGTTCTTTTTGACCAAAATGTAATGTTTTGAGCTACGTACATAATACACACGGGCATAGGCCCATTCTTTTTCATTTGTGCTTAATAAAAAAAAATAAAAATACAGAAATCAAAGACCATTCTTGTAATTTGTTTTGCAACAGCTGCAAGAAGCTCTCTGCATGTATTTTTCTTAATCTTCCATCATGGAAGAAATGTCTCAATATTCTGTTTTAGAGAGATTTCCCAGACAAAATAAATTTGAGTTTCTGTCACGCCTGTCTTTAGCCCATTTTGCACATAGCAGTGTATTGATGCATTGTACCATGGGAGTTTTAAGGCTACAGTAGAGTCAGCTGTTTCAGGCTCCAGACATGCCTAGCCTACCTGAAATTACTCCGAAGGAGATCCCCACTGCTGCCATCTAAAACCTCTATGTCTCAGCATTGAGAGGAAGTTAAACCTGAACCTGCCAACCAGCCATCAACTGCTGCCAAGGCTTGTCCAGAGTGAGACACTCTTATGTAACTCAGCTGGAATGAATACAACTGGTGTCTTCTTCAAATTTGGAAGGAAAAGGGAAAAAAAAAGAAGGCATTAGCACACAACGATCTAGAGAAGCAGAGTTCCCAGATACTATCTTTTGAAGGTGCCTTTCATATGGAGTCGTAATCCTGGCTTCTTTGGTCATTCACCACTTTTCAGGCCAGTGTACCAGAGGATTTTTTTTTTTTTTTTTTTTTTTTTTTTTTTTTTGTTTAAGTTTCTGGACATTGAGCTGTTAATGATTCATTAATGCAAAAAGACAATGTTCCCTCAACAAAAAGCTAGCACCCTAGTACCAAAAACTGCAGACTTATTTCTTCTGTTTTTTGCATTTTATCAAACTTGGATGCTTCAGATCATTAAACCAATTTTCACAAATGTAGTCAGATAAATACAAAATGTAGTGTGTTTACGTTTGCGGTTAGTTATTGAGAAAATCCTCAATAACTAACCATAAGTCTCCTATGTCACTAAGGAGACACTTTTTGTTGTCCTTTCCATCGGTCCCACAGAGGGGAAATTGAGTAGTAACTGTCAGCAACAGGACAGCAACAGACTAGGGGGTTCACAAAAAGATAGAAATATTAAAATATATACAAAATATAACTGAGGACTTTGAGATTAAAGACATTGAAAAGGACTGATATCTTTGGATATCATACTTGGATCAGGATGAAATTTTGACATGAAAAATTTGTATGAAACCCACTTAATATTAAGAGACAAATTAAAAGATGGGAAAACTTAATTGTCCTTACTCCCATGACATGCAACAGTAGGCATTTCTCAGACTTCCTGAGGTTTAACCTTGAATAACCTCTAAGCCACTTTAAGGTTCCCACTGTTGAAGCTGTATGGGATTATCCCACATGCTGCAACACACGGGCACATTGCTGGTCACACACACACCTAAACACTTTCTTTTTCCTGAGTTGCAATCTTTACACCTTTGATGCTTTTATTCCAGGATGCTAGATGTGCAAATGTTGGAGGATGAAAGGCCCGGTCTGGCACAGACTTCTGTTGCTTGGGCTATTGGAACAGGCAGGAGCCTTTTTGTATGAGCTGAGGCTTTAGGGAAGCTGCGGCCTTGAGGTCACCCCTCGGGGGTAGGCTGATTGACTGGAGGACCACCTCCTGTCACCATATAGTGATTAATGGAGAGGAGACACAATCCCAGCTCCTGTAAGCTATGGTGAATGCTCATCATTTTTGTTTCGCCTTCCTCTGTAGTGTTTAGTGGGGCACAGTTGGAAGGAAAATATTTTAAAGAGAGTGTCAACATAGTTTTATTGACTTCCATCCAAGACATTAGGATGTTGACATACTGTAGATACCTGCTCCCCTCAGAGAGATTGTGTTGGGTAATTGTGATGTTTGGCAATGGTGAAAACTCTCAGCTATTTTTGTCCATTTCTGCATAGCGCAAAAAGAGGTTAAGTGAAATTGTGTATTTCCTCCTGTGGAAAGTTTCTTGTGTTGTCCTCGGTTTGGGACATTTCACATGTTTTCTTTGTAACTTAATTTTGCATTAATCCTCTGCCCCATATTTTTTTGCAAAACCGCTGTTCATGCACCTCGTTTCCAAATTGAAATAATGGTTTAACAGGCAGAGTAAAAAGACTAGAAGGAATGCTCCCCTACAAAGATGTCATGTGGTGTATGACTGTGCACATGGCCTACGCTCTCACAGGGACAAGCCTTTCCTGGAAATCTTAATTTACCTATGAATAACAGAAAGCAACAGTATATTATAGGAGCATGTTTTGACATGAATCAGTTCGTTATTAGGGAATGGGGGGCTATTAGTGATAAGTTATAGCATGATCAGTAGATTTACGTATAAATACACTTGATTTGTTTGACTTTTTGCACTTGATGACATCCTTATTACTCTATCGTTGGTGACATGCTTTGAAACCAGCTGGGCCTCATGCATCTTCTGGTTCTTTATCCTCTGGGTGTATTTAAATCACAGTGTCAGTCCCTGTTTCTCTCATCTGTGGTAACTAACTATAAACCTTGAAGGCATATCAGATAGTGTAGTACTGTGCATCTTAGAAGATGTGTCTGCCCTTTTTGGTCTGTTCCCCATCAGGCAGTTTGCCTCAGCGGGGCCTCAGTCTGCCTGTGAGTGGAAATCTTTGGACCATGTTATCTTTGGAAAGTGTCGAGTCCACAGAAACACAGCAGCAGCAGCAGCAGCAGCACAGAGTCCAGTGTCAGCTAGACGCTTGGGGTTCGCTATTACTGAGAAAAGATGGCGATATTGTGCCACAGTAGATTAAAGCTGAAGGCATGACAGCAGTACAGCTGTGCAGAATCAAAGGGCTACCTGTCCAACTGGAAATGTTTCCTGCCTTGTTTTAGACCTCGTCTGAAGAAAAATTAAGCCAGCGGTGTCGTCGTTCTTTGCAAGCAACAGAAAAGAGTCAGCAAGTATGATTGGATTTTCAATAAAAAGTATTTATATTATCCCCCTGTCCCACTATCACACTTCTGCTTTGCATTCATTGACGTAGGAATATGCACACCTTCAAGTAAATGACTTTTCATTATCGCCAACTTTGAGAAATGATTGGCCACCCAAGTCCTCTAATCCAGAAAGTTTGCAAAACTTAATCTATTAGCAAAATATATATAAAGAAATGTTTTTCACATGTTATGCCATAAATGAACATGTTTGGGCAAAAGGTTCATTGATGGTTGATGCCAGGATTACTAGTAGACAGTTATGTTCTTTTCTTATGTAATAAAAAAAATGCTAATGGAATTTTGGTCAGAGAAGTCCATATGTGAGGCAGACTTTGGTGTAATCCAAGTGGAAAGGGCCTCATCCTCTAAATGCAGGAATCTGTCTCATTCTCTCTGTGTATATGGCTGTCATTTTTTCAACCATTTAATGACCCCCATGTGCCAGCAGGAGATTGGATGGCCTTTTATACATTCTCAATGTTGTGGCAGAGCATGACAAATTAGCACCCCTGCTGAAATCCTGAATTTCTGCGGATGCTTGTCTCATTGAAACAGCATGTTGATTTCCTGCCCTGGCAAACAGACGATTCTACTACAAAGGAACATTCAGAAAGGCTTTCATGGAAGGACAGTTTCCCATCAGATCGGATGTTTCCTTTTGAATGTATTTAATTAGACTCATCGACTGTTGAACAAAGCTGACCATGTATCCTATTTGGAAGCAAATCAAAGAACACTTTAAATAAATATTTAAACCGAATTTCTCTCTGTAATACACTGTCTTCCATGTTTATCTCTCAAGTGACTGGTATCAGTTCCGCCTCAGGACTTACTTAGCTTAATAATTTATTCTGGTGTTGCATTAATCTTATTTATATTTGTTACTATACATTCCAATACCATGCATGTGAGTTAATGTCTTGCTTTTTACTGCAGATACAGATCTATAAGAAGGTTTCACTCAGGGGCCAAATCTGTCACTCTAAGACACAGTAATTATTCTGAGCTTGGTTTTCATTTGATCGCATAAATAAGTCAAAAGGTTTATCATTAATTGTTGCAATTAATAAGGTTTTCAGTGAACTTATGATTTCCAGTTTCTGAAAAATTTAAAACGTGCAATGTTTTTTTGTGCAAAATATTTTTTGGCAGTTAGTAAACTGCCAAAAAATATTTGCTTTAATATTTTTGTGGTTTAAGGTCCTTTTAATGAGATGTCACAGAAAATTACAGAAGTTTTCTCCAACTGTGTTTCTGCCTTTTCCCACCTGTCTCTGTGCTGAGCTAGCTGAAATAAGGCTCATCAATGTTTCGCTTAAAACAAAGACAAATGATTTTATTTAGACACATTTCAAGGAAAAAGGCAACACAGTTTTAATACTTCAGTTATTAGCGATATATCTGTTAAGCTGGAGCCCTGCTGCTCCACAGAAAATCTGACTAATTAACCAGATTATATCAACCTTTTATACTCAGAGTTGAACTCCATAAATAGCAGAATGAGAAAAAAAAATTACAGGGAAATGAAAGAGGATTTGCCTTCTTATAAATGTTCTAATCTTTTTTTTTTTTTTTTTTGTTACACTCAAATGTTTCAAATAATAAGCATGTTTTTTTTTTATTTCAGACAAATATATTATGACCACCGCCACTTACCACACTCAGATCTGATTACTGTCAGATCTGAGTGTAAAATCTTGTACAATCAGTTAAACAGATATCATTTGGACAGAACTTGTGTGAAGACATAAAGTAGGTGAAAATATCTGAAAAAGAAAACCTCATCATATATACAAATCAATTAGAAAACAAACTTTGAAATGATTCAATCATACTTTCAAGCAGCCTGAAGCACCTAAGTAGCATGTCAGACTGAGGCAATTAAATCTCATCATCATAGGACTGAGCTGTCTGCATCTTCCGCAAATAAAATATTCCATCAGTTGTTCATACAACGCAGAAGTTATTATCTAAAAGGGATTGTTGCTCTCTTTTCATGTCTCCATTCAGAGTACAGCTGTGCATCAGTGCTGGAAAATTGCTGCAGACTCCAAAACACGCAATGTGCCAAGTATCGCTAATGTAACAATATATATTTTTAACTACAAGACTACATTTGGGTATACTAAGTAACTACTTAGAGTGTGACTCATTAGGAAGATGTGCAAAAGTGCTAATTTATTTTTTCATCTGAGCCTAGTATATCTTTGGTGTGGACAGGTCTCACCTTTCTCATGCATACATATAGCTTGTCCCAGCTGTATCCGCTCTCTCCAGCTGGTAGGCTTTCTATGTTTAGTGAGTAATTTGATCACTTGTTAGATCCAGCGATAAGACTTGTAACTTCCCAAATAAAAAATGGAATATGAAGTTGCTGCTACTTTAGTTTTTGTTTTTATAGAGGAAAACGCAAAACAATATTGTTTATTTTTTTTTTTTTTTTGTTGCTTTTTTAACATTACGTCATGCCATATCCTTTTTTTGTCAGTGAGTAAAAGTTTCTCATGCCGGTGATCACATCTCTATTTGGACACCGCTCTGTTTCTCCGTTACTCTGTGAGGCGAGAGGAAATCAGGCTGATTACTTTTCAGGATGTTGAAACAATTTGTGTTATGCTCAGGAAAGTTTAGAATAACAAAAATAGAGATGAAAGCATCTATTTGACCCTACTTAGAGACATTTGTAATGTAAAATATTACTTTAATGATCATTAATTTTATTTATTCTGCTCAGATTTTTTTTACACAGTTTACACAGTAACACAGTTGTGCGCCGCCGCCGCCCCCAAAACAATCTTTTTATTCCACAGAGATTTTAGCCCAACAACAGCAACATGAAAAAAGTACCAGTGAGTTTGTGTGTACGTGTGTCAGGAGTGTGAACGCATCGGAATTCACCTGGTGTTCCTCAATTTGCATTTAATGTGTTTAGTGTTGACTTCTCTGATATTTCTGAAGAAACAGTACATTAGAAAGGGCACCTGTTTGTTAGAAACATAAATAAATGAATAAATAAAAATACACACACATAAAATTTAATGTTCAGACTTAGTGTCTGGCATGCAGTGACCAAAGATACACTATATTGGGGATTCAATGCAAACTTTACTGTGAAAACATTATTTTTTTCCAGTGTCCTGGTTTGCCAGGGCATAGGTCATTGCACAAGTATTTTGGATCTAAGCAGTACAGTTGTAAATATAATAGTGGTGGGGATGGTGGCATGTTATTTTTGCCTGGCAACTGACTTGTAGCCTGCTGCATAATTTTAGGAAACTATTGTAATCATTTCTTTCGAGCAACACCTTCCCCATTGGAAATGAATTGTTTTGCTTTCGTATCTATTTAAAGTATTTTGAAGAATATATATATATGTATATATATAGTCTGACTAACGCTTTGGTGTGCATAAGCATTTAACGATTCATTCAGTGTAGAGCTGTGCGATATGGCCTAACAACAATATAATGAAATATTGAGCAGTTCACCTCACTGACAATAAATGGGCAATAACACTATTCGCCAGCATCCTCCAATGTCTCAACCTCACCATCTCGTTGACTTCTTGTTACAGATTGAACGGGGTGGAGTCATGGGACTCTATACTGTACACGTAGTGCAACTTCCTAAACTGGAACCCATAAAGACAAAAACAACTTTCCTTTTTGTTCTTTTCAAAAGACAGAAAATACCTACGTGAGTAAAATGTTGTCATAAATTTTAATGTTGGTTAGTTTTCAGTTTATCGCTGCCACAAAACAGCATAATGAGGTTTATTAACGATGCCTATTTGGAGCAGAGAATACATTACAGAGGTGGATGAGAGATATTTATGCTATGTTTATTAGATCTTTTTAACAATATTAATCCATTGACTGGATAGCTTTTAATATGTTTCTTAAACCTGAATTAAAATTATGAGCCAAAGTAAAAGTCTTAATAAAATGAAAATTCTTCCTCCACCTCTGCATTCAACCCTAGGGAAAGCACAATAAAATATAGGTCAGTAAAATCATATGATTATATCCCATGGCTGTGAATGTTATGAAAAACCTTTATTGTACTTGAGTCATGAGCTGATACAGCTGTTTGGAAATTTTAAGAGTGGCCACGAGGGAGATAATGGCACACAAGATTTGATTCCACACCCATGCATTGCTTCTTAAGTGTCGGATAATAAATATGAATTAGCTAAACCATTCAGGATTAGCAAATCAACATGGATCATTATCATTTAAAAAAAAACAAACAAAACAACAACAACCATGCAAACAAACAGAGAACTAGTGTTAGGCTGTTTGAATGGAAAACACAAACATAGCTGTAACGCAGTGAACTGTTGTGTCTGATGCAGTGACTGGCTTTGGCAAGCATCGCGACCTCCAATAACTGTGTCCACACAAAGTGAATTCACGGCTCACTCACGGCTTTATGGGAGTTTATTGCTCTTTGTTGGGTTTTGAACATGTCAGTGGGATAAAATGCTGTTATTTGCTTGTTCTACTGTTGTGGTCTTTAAAATGCCGGAGTGGACATGGATGACATGATTTCACTCACTGGGGAAGTTTGTAATTTTCTCTTCATCTTTGGTCGAAATTCTTCTCAAACAATAAGATTTCGTCAAATAATTTTTTTTAATAAATGCGCTCATGTTCTTTTTGTCATTTCTGGTCATGCACCAGTAGACAGTCACATCTGTGTTACAAGACAGACAAATTGACTGGAAACTGGCTTTTATCCCCAGAACAGCTGTTGTGCAGATTGTGACAATGTTGTAGTGCTGAGCCAGAGCTCTATGATTGAATTGATCTTCTAAAGCAAGCGAAATAAACATTGATGGGATCATAATTCATCTCTCTTGCCTTTGGGAATTGAAAAATAGCTTTGGTGATAGCTTGTGCTTGTTGAAACAATTTAAGTTCAAGTCATGCAGATGAAAGGGTTTTCTAAATCATAAAATATGGCAGTTTATCTTCAGAGCACATTAACATGTCATGTGCAGGGTTGTCTTAAGTAATGACACTCAGACATTAAACAGCATTAAAAATCATCATCTTTTTAAGAAGCTCATCAGACAGACTTACTGTCCTTCTGTCCTTCTCAGAAGCTGGTTTCTTTTAGTTGTTGTGTTTTACCCATGAAGTTACACTGGCTCCATGTACTCTGCTGCACTTACACTGTACTGAAGGCTCCATTAAGAAAATGTTAAACTTTTCCATTTCAGATTGTAATTTAAGTCCGCAAACATAGTAAAACCACACTTTCCCAATTTCCGAATTGTTTCTAAGCTAGTTCTCCGTAGTTCTCACTCAGTAGAGCAATAACTCAAACTGTAAATTTTTATTTCAACCAGTCCTTATTAAATTTCTTAGCTGTATTCCATAGAGCTTTTTTTTTTTAAATCAGCAGTTTGCACAGCTAAGAATAAGATAGGGGCACAGGGGCTCATTTGCATAAATTGTAATAAATCAGATGTTTGTTTTTTTGGGGTTTTTTGCAGTTTGGCTTGCCTAAAGAGATTGGGCAGTGTTTGAATGACAGGTATTGTTTGGGAAAAGCCCACCATATTAGAGCTGGGCTATTTTTGACACAGAAAGGAATGTGGCTGATAAGACTTTATTTGATAATATTTTTTACACATGTGCATTGCAAAACAGAAATGTGCTCATTTTCAGGAAAAGGAAAGAAACCACTTAAATATCCCATTAGACCATTTCTGCAGTTAGTACTGTCTGTTTTCAATGTTCTTTTAAAGGGTGAAAAACTCTGAGATCATTAGTTAAAACTTAGATGTGATTGATTGATGATACAATTGTTTTGTAAGCTGCACACAAAAAGGTTCTGTAAATTCACAGCTGAATAGCCCTCATTTGAAGTGAAATAATGTAGACTACCAGGATTGGACTTTGATATTTATAATTTAAATGAGCTTTTCTTTTGTCCAGAATTTAGGATCCAACCATGACACCTCTAAGCATAATTTAAAGTTATGTATAAACACTGGTGAATGTTCAGCAAGTATTTTCTTTCATTTAGCCCAGATATTCAAGCAACATTTTTCTTTCTTCAAAGCAGCAAGAGTTCTTCTTAAATGGAAGTAATTTACTTTACCTTAGTCCACGTTTTATTAAAGCCAACATATGAAACATGTCAACCTAATAAACCCGAACAAAGACTGAATACAGCATCTGACACTGCCTTGTTGATGAAAAAACGATGTTCTCCGCAATTAAGAGTAAAGCAGCATACTATCAGTAAAATGTTTTAGGGAACAACATATATGTAAGAGCCAGTTAATGGGGAATTCATATAGAATAATAATTTAGATTAAAAATGTATAAATATGCTTAATTTAATTTCAAGAAGTTCATGATGAGTGTATTTTCTAGAATGTATAACTTAGTTAATATAAAAGGATGCTTTTATTGTGAACAGTAATTTTGGCTTCCACTACGTAATGCGTAACATTAATATTGCCCGTATGCACATTTGAGTTCAGATTGCAGGTGGATACGGTGGAAGCAACACAATTTTTTGACCGATCTGTACCGAGCCTTTCATTTCTTCTGTAAGTGTACTTTTTGAGTTCTTTAAGTAAATATCATAAAAGAAGACTTGGTTTCAGTCGAGTGATTCAAATATTGGTTGTTAGACAAACTGCAAAGGTGGTACAACGAACGTTTGGGACGCAGAGTGCCACTACAATATATAAACACAAGTCTGGTTTCAAGTAAACTAGACACATAGTACATTTGCAAATCCCATTAAGCTGTGTTCAAATGAGATTTTGATTTTACAGATGTCAAACTCTATCATGGATAAATCATAAACACTAAATTAAGGGGTAAATGGAAAATAATGCCCCCACTGAGGAGTCAAAACATTTCAGCTAAAGGAGAAAAAATGAAATAAATAGGCCTAAAACCTGACACTGTACACCAGGGATCACCAAACTCGGTCCTCGAAGGCCGGCATCCAGCACGTTTTAATTCTCTCCCTGGTGGCACCAAACAACCTTTTCAGCATGTCAGTGTTCTTCTTAGGCCTTCTAACGAGCCATCATCTGATTCAGGTGCGTTAAATCAAGGAGAAAACTAAAACATGCAGGAGGCCGGCCCTCGAGGACCGAGTTTGGGGACCCCTGCTGTACACCAACCTGTGTTTCTGCCTTTGGAAACCATCAGGACTATGTCATTGTTTGTTTAAGTCATTGAGTGAAGCATTCTTCCATGATTCAATATTATAGAAATTAGAATCTGTTCAAACTGCTGTTGTTCTCAGTCAAACTAAACATTGGCCTGGAAGTGTGTAGAGTAAATGGGTGGTCTGTTTTTGTTCTGGTTATCAATTCTCTCCTCTTCTTTAATATGATACTTAAGAATTTGAAAAAGGAATGTTGTCTTCTGGTTACATCCAGGACCTTTTAAAGTTTAAAGGCCTTCAAAGAATCCTGTTGGCTGCATGAAACACCATTTCCAAGATCCACAGGCCACTGGCTGATTTTCAATATTGACTTCTTTGCAATGCTTTCATCTATTGATAATGACTTTAATCAATTATGATTTCTTATGAAGAATGGGAATATAAGAATTTATGAGTGCAATATTCAAAAAATTTGTTCTAGCCTCCTTGTCCATGAAGGGTCATTTATTACTTATAAAACAGTAAAATACAGTTTTACTGATAGTTTAAAGAAAATATAAAGAGACAGAGGTTAAAAACTCAGGATAAAACAGAGCAACGTTGCAACAGACAGAACAGAATAGAGCAGAATAGAACAGAAACATCCTTTATTATTATATACATTTAGCCTCTCTTGTCTCAGTCTCATTCTTTCTTGTTCTCTCTCAGATGTGTAGTGGGCAATTAGCCAATTACAACTTTTTATGGGAAACAAAATTGACAAAGATGAAGGTAGGCTGCATGTAACCTCTCAGGCTGTACCTCCCAGGACTACCATTAATAAAATATTTTTTACAAGATGGAGAGCATATTGAAACCAGTAGTGTGAACTTAATTTGGTCCATTTTATGGTCTCATTGAAACACCTTTGCATTCAAAAGGACCATTTATGAACCTAAATAGGTTTGTCTTATCTAGTGTTAGTAAGCAATGCATTAGATGCTTTCATTAAGTTGGCCTGGCTCTCTGAGACTATAGTCATAAAAGAGTGGTCTATGTAAGCTTTTGAATTCAGAGGTAGGTTTCCTGCATTGTCAAGTTTAATAATGTAATTATAAGAAGCAGCATAAAAAACGAAAGTATGTTTCACCAGTAAATACTCTGCAGCATATTGATGTTATATGCTGCAGAGCATATACCATGCAGCTTATAACTGGATTCATAATTTGAATCTGTATGAAGATAATCATAGAAACTTTTCAATACAGTCAATATTTTTAGATTTATTTTTGTCCAAATAGCCCAAATCTGCCTAAGACATGTCTTTACTCATCATAGGAAATGCAGCTTCCCCTCAAATTGCTTCTTGCATCTCTTCCTCTGACTTCATTTAAACAATATATAGGATTTTTGTATGGTGAGTTCACTGATTTAAAAGAAATGATAATGAAAATACTTTTCTGTTTCCAATAAGCTGGTCACCCATTCAAGGCTGATGAAAAATGGTATTTTTATGATTCTGGTCATATGATGATTTCAAGTAGCATCTCTTCATTAATCAAATCACTAGAGCCTTGGGAAGAATCTTTTTAAACTCGGTAGTTTAAAAATACTGAGGTCATTGATTTGCATTTATTGCTTACTTTGTTTTACATACTGCTATTGATATTACAAATTGAAGAATGGAGCTTTACATACACCTTCCTTTCATTTTACCCTTTATCCCATAAAATAAAATAACCATCTATTTAACTTGTAAAATAGAGGAGCTGGTGAATGTGGAAATGTTGCACTTCCCAATCTCGACTGATCTCGACTCCACATGCAATGGGGGATTTATCTCCAATTTTAAGGTTGTGCGTTGAGTAAAGCTCTGGGTATGAGGTGCATTCCTTTAGACACATCTAACTCTGCTGTGAGTAATACACATAACATAAAAGCATCTGTTAATAGGAGTACCTTTGTCGCGATGTTCTCCTTCTCTCCTGCAGCAGCCGTCAGCAGCTCTGTGCTGTGATTGAGCCTAACCACTACCAGGTGTGCTTAAAAAAGGTTTTGGTGAAGCTGGCACAAGGTCAAGAAGAGCTGAAAGTTGGAGGAATGCGATAGGTGGGGGAGTGCCAGAGGAATGAAGTTGCTTAATGTGAAAACTTCAAACGGCATGAATCTGGTACCAGAATGTTAGGCTAAGGTGTCCGAACTTGTTACTGTGTGATCATGCAGGGCCGCAGCCCACTCACATTAGGTCCCATAAAGACCCCAACTCCTACCCCAAATCCATACACAGCTTTGCTGCTTGATTTTTTTATTTTTTTATTTTATTTTTCCTTTTTTTTCCTTTATGAAGTTGGAAGTACATAAAGAGGCATCTATTTTGGTCGCTTGAAGTAATGTATATTACCAAAAGTAATATCTTAATTGTAAATAATTTACTGAATAATTTCCTAAAATAATTTCTTTTCCTAACAGTTTCTTTTCTTTTTCTGAAAACAATCCTCCGTCTTTCTTTCTATGGACTCAGTCAAGTTCAATCAGTTCAGTCACTGCACAAATGCTGAGCCACGTCAGTAAGTTTATTAGGGCGCCCCCGCAAATGGATACCCCTTGAGATTTTTTACATTTAGTCATGTTACAGCCACAAGCTTAACTGTATTTTATTGCGATTTCCATGTGTAGAGCCACCTTTTACAGCTTTTACAACTGCATTGCTTTTGAGGTATGTTTCTACCAGCTTTGAACTTCTAGGGACATTGAGCATGTTTGTGAATGTATGTTTTCAAGTCTTGCCTCGAGTTCTTTAGGTCAAACAACGTTATTGTAGTTTTAGTTGTATGGTAAGGCTTGTCCTGCTGGAAGGTTAACCTCTGCCCTGGTCTCAAGTTTGTTTCATTGTCTTACAGTTTCCCTTCCTGAATATGCCTATATTTAGCTCCTCATCTCTGATCTGCATCTCTGACCTATTTACAGTATGACACTGTCACCCCCATGCTGATGTTTAGCTGATGTTTTCAGCTAAACATCAGCTCTAGCTGATGTTTTCAGGGAAATGTGCACAGATAGTTTTCTGCCAACGATAACATTTTTTTACAAAACCCCAAAAACCTTAAGGTGACAAAATGTAAAAAAAAAAAAAACTTCAGAGTTTAAACTTTTAGTGAATTATCAAAATCAGAGTGTTTTCTCATTGACCACATGCATGCAAACCCTTTTCTCATATTTCTGATTTAATGCAAGCAGGCGTGCCTTTCACCCCCTACTGTGCAGAGAGCAAGGTCCTTCCCCCACACATCCCTTCTGCCCATATTATATTAGTTAAAATTGTTAACTATTTCTCTAGTGCATATAAAGTAATGTTGAGGAGAACAATTGAAAAGAACTCATGGAAATGTAGTAGACACTCTCCGTCTTCTGATCTTTCACAATTAATGAAAAACAGTAATACTTGGATGCTTTAAAAGTTAATATGACTCACATTTACTTGAATAGGTTGTCTTTAATTTTAGCTGCAGGAACATGTTCCCATTTGTCAATATTTTTCTCCTCTTAAAGGCTTCCAACAATATCTAATTTCTGTTATCCTGGAAGAAGCACAAACATCCATCCATCACATGCTAGAGCACACCGGCTTTTGCAAACGAAGGTTCGGTTTTGTTGAGAAATAGAGTCTTGGAACCACTTTACAAAAAAAAAAAAACAATAAAACAAAAAAGAAAAATCTTCTGGCTGTCCTATTGATATCTGACAATGTCAGATGCATACATTTAGGGACATGTTAGCCTGAACTAGAATTTGTCTTTTAAAGATATAAAATACAGCGACTCTTATCCTTTAACTGGATGAACACCTCATGACGACTTCATACCTCAGATAGAATCACATTACTTCAAGATATGTCTTGTTGACATTGTGTTTTTCAAAGCATTGGGTGATAATCTTGTGGCTACCTCTCGCTCTTTCTGCTTTGCATGCTTTGTGATATGATGGCTGGCTTTGGCTAAATAAGGTAAGAACACTTTGCATTCTTTCTTGCCAAGAGATGGCTGATCCACTGTAGTGCTGTGAGTCAGAACGCCTTTTTATCCTGCCCTATCAGAAACTGTGGGTGCTGTAGGTGTGCCAACCAATCCCTCTGCACGCTGACACTGTCATGCTGTGTGGATGCATGACTGACTCCTAATGGTGGTTTTCCACAATCTCCTCACTGTGATTTACATTGCTAGGGCATGTTTGTTGAAAGCCAGGTATGTCTCTCTTTAAAGTGGGTAGCGGTTGCTGCTAAAACAGACGTTCTCTCATCTCAACTTTCATCGACTCAGTAATTTTTCCCTCTATTCCTTGGTTTTAGCAAATGTAGCTGTGGTCTGCCATTTCTCTGTTTTTAGATTAAGTTTTGTCAACATAAATGAGTCGTAAAATTTGACATTTTTAGACAAAAATAATAAGCTACTTGTTCAGTAATGAGGAAAACTTGTGGATTTTGAGGGATTTATGATCTCTGTAATGCAGATGTTTTCACATGTTTTTACCGGCCTTACTGCAAAGCATTTGGTGCAGATGAAGCAAACTTGTGAAGAGGAACTATCAATTTTCTTCATGTATGTCCAGTCCATCAGAGCCAATACTGTTGTAGTCTACTGACTACTAGTTGTAGTCAGCTGTTCTTTTAGTTCATTTTGAAGTGGCTCATTCATTTTTCCTTGGTTTTTGTTAACAAACTGCATAGTAACCACTGTCTTCTTACCATAATAGAAAAGCAAGCAGGTAGGCATTACTTATCAGTTTAACCAATTATAGTTTTGCTTGAACCAAAATCTGTTCAAGCTGTTTCAAAAGCTGCATCTTGAACAAACAGCTGTCTGCTCTTTGTTCCTTAATGAACAAAGAGCATCATAAGCACTTTGTATTGCCTTGTTGCTGAAAATGTGCTATATAAATGAATTTACCTTACCTCACCTTACCTAATGTTCTCTAATAAATCTCCGAGGTCCTCACAGAACAGCTGGGTTCAGTGTGCGTCTAAGTAGATGACTTGGTTGCCATGGATTTACTTAAAGGTATTAGTCTAGAGGACTGATTTAAAATAAAGTATATAATAAGCAACTAAGAGAATGAGGAGGCTGGATAAATATATATATATATATATATATATATATATATATATATATATATATATATATATATATATATATATATATATATATATATATATATATATATATATATAGACTTCCTCCAGTTCTTTGTGTCTTGTCATGTAATCAACTTCGTGTTGATTACATGACAAGATGTCAGAAAGTTCAGGGATATTAATATGTTTGTAAGGCACTGTGATTTTGACATCTATGGTCATGCTCGGAAACATTAAAAATAGGGCAAGGTTTAAGAACCATGACCAGTTTGGTGGATAATACAGGACAAAAGGACAAGAGGAACCACATGTCCCTTGACATATTTTATATATTGGATATAATCCAGTATATATATATATATATATATATATATATATATATATATATATATATATATATATATATATATATATATATATATATATATATATATATATATATATATATATATATATATATATATATATATATATATATATATCGGATTACTGGTCCGATATATATATATATATATATATATACATCTGACATCTGACATCAGAAAATCCTACCAATGGCTGGAAAAAGCTGGACTGAAGGACAGCACAGAGGCCCTCATCATGGCCGCCCAGGAACAGGCCCTAAACACCAGAGCAATTGAGGCCCAGATCTACCACACCAGACAAGACCCAAGGTGTAGGTTGTGCAAGGAGGCCCCTGAGACAGTCCAACACATAACAGCAGGGTGCAAGGTACTGGCAGGGAAAGAATACATGGAACGACACAACCAAGTGGCAGGCATAGTGTACAGAAACATCTGTGCAGAATATGGACTGGAACCCCCAAGATCAAAGTGGGAAACACCCCCGAAGGTAGTGGAGAATGACCAAGCTAAGATCCTGTGGGACTTCCAGATCCAGACAGACAAAATGGTGAGGGCGAACCAACCAGACATAGTCGTGGTGGATAAACAACAGAGGAAAGCCGTTGTGGTGGATGTGGCAATACCAAGTGAGTGCAACATCAGGAAAAAGGAGCATGAAAAACTAGAGAAATACCAGGGCCTAAGGGAGGAACTGGAGAGGGCCTGGAAGGTGAAGACCACAGTGGTGCCTGTGGTCATCGGGACCCTCGGGGCAGTCACCCCCAAACTGGAACAGTGGCTACAACAGATCCCAGGAACAACATCAGACATCTCAGTCCAGAAATGTGCAGTCCTAGGCACAGCCAAGATACTGCGCAGAACCCTCAAGCTCCCAGGCCTCTGGTAGAGGACCCGAGCTAAGAGGAAGAAGAATCACCACCCGCGGTGGGTGAGAAGGGAATTATTATATATAAACATCAAAAAAAGTAAAAGGAACTGGGGGAAGGCTGCAATGGATCCCATTTGTGCAAAAGCCAGGTGTTTCAACATCTCCTTTCCATTAAGGGCAGTCAGTCACCGGGTGGCCAGTATGGAAATAAGATGGTGTACTGTGACACATGTGTTTGCTTCCTATTCATAGAGCCCAGTCTGAAATAGATGTGGTCTCGACTCAGCTGTGTTTATTGGATGGAGTTTGCACTGGTGCAGTTCCCCACGTGTCAGGTTGTCAAGAAGAAGGGGGAGCAGAGGAAAGTCAGGGGCAAAGAGGCCAAGTAAAGTGAGAGAAAATAAGTTTTTGAGTCGTTTTCACACTTTTCACATTTTAAAAAAAATCTGCTTAATTGCTGACAACTAAAGAAAATCTTTTTTTTTTTTTTTTTTTCATTTTTAGCAATATAAACAACCAAGAAACTTGGCTTTGCAGATTTGTGCTTTTATGGATGAGCATATAAAAATCTCAGCATAAAATAGAAGTATACCGTGCATGCTCACATGTGATAGCTAAATATATGGACTGGGAGTTAAAATCTCATTCTTTAGTCATCTGGCCCTGTATCTATGTGCACATTTAACTGTAGTCAGAAAAGCTATTTGGCTCAGCCATCGGCCAAGGAACACATGTGGACTAGCCTGGGTCCATCTCTCTACAAAAAGTCGGTCATAATGCTGCAGAACACACCAAAACTATAGGTTTTATAGAATATTGCCATAACAGCAACCACCTCAAGCAATCCCATTTTAGTTGTTGATCACCTAGTTTATATCTGTGTCAGGCTTTTGTCGGGTCCGCTGAATGGGTTTCTACTTTTTCTTTTGCTCTACGCTCCACTACATATCTGTGTCAGCACTCGTGAGTGTGGGGGAAGCCCCGCTGAGGAGGTGAAAGGGTGTCAGCAAAGAAAAGAGGAGGCAAGAAAAGGAGGGTATTTACTGGGTGTCGGGAGGGTCACCCCCACCTGGTAGCTAAGGAATGACTCATTAGAGAGGCAGGCTCTAATAAAAGATTTGTCTGTCTTCACATCAGCCTCGCTGTCACGGCTCTCTCCTTGTCTGGAATTCTGCAGATTCCACCGTCACTTTCCTCCGCTGCTTCTCGTGCTCCGTGTCAGATTTTTATCTTCATGGTAAATTTGCAAAATGTTTAACCTGGAGGCTCACCTGAAGAGTATAGCCGGTGAGGCTCAGCATATGCAGGACAGAACAGCAATGACAGATGGATGTACAGAAGAGTGCAGGAGCATTCACACGCCTTCAACTTTGTCACATATTTTCATGTTACAGCCACACACCTCACAACATTTTATGAGAACTTTATGTGCTAGACCATCACAGTGTAATGTGATGGTCTAGCATCACATTACTCTGTAAAATTCAAATAATTTCATGTATTAGAGTGAAACTAATGCATGGTTTGCAATATTATTCCCCAGCCACAATTTAAATGTGTGCCATGCAGTTGTCCTCAGCCCCCTTTACTCTGATACCCCCTACTAAAATCCAGTGAAGCCAGCTGCCTTCAGAAGTCACATAATCAGTAACACACTAAACAGATTTTACTCCAAACTAAGATGCTACTGTTGTTTTCCACAGGAGGTTTCGGGAACCAACAAAAACAAAAACCTTCACTCGTTGGAGGTATATAAACAAATGTTCTTAATCTCGCAGTGAGTGATGTGGAGCTCTGTGGGGCAGCGTTAATGTTTATTAAAGCACACTCTGGTGTCACATGCCTCCACCCGGATCGAATGTCACAGCTCTGTAATCCGATCTCCTCTCTGCTCCCAGCAGGCTGTGGATGCCGTGCTCTCTGGAGCAGCGTGAAGAGAAGGTCTGGGTTCGGCATCTGGAAAGGAAGTCGAATGAAAACGAGTTACCGTGGTTTATTTGCACACCCCTAACACTGTCATTAACATCCCTGAAGGAACACGTGTCCTCACTCCAGAGATGATTTACCTTGGAGTCTACAGGATCATTGGTTTAAACGCTTTTTATTGTGTATGAAGAGCAGCACTGTTTGAATCCTGTTCCAACGTTGTTAGGACTTATTTTTTTCCATCAGAAGGTTAAGTGTCTATTTGTTGGTTTAATTCCTCTTTCTTCCCATTACTTTTACTCCCTGTGGGTCCTTCGCAGCCTTCCTGTGAGGTTTGCTGCCAGTGACACGAGCTTCTTCGATCTGTGTGGCCTGACTCTGTTTCCCTAATCCAAACCATCATGCCCATGTGTCTTCTATCATAACTTCCAAAGCATTTAGAATAAACTCCTGGTAACAGGAACAAATTAATTCATTCCTTTTGTTCTCTGGAGTGTGCATCCCCATGTTGATGCTTGTTGCTTCTCATAATTGTACAGGCTTTGTCTGGTCCAAAGTTGGTCTGTCCTCACTTTATAAACATGTTCTAATTGATCTGTGCTATTAGCTGCTTTTATTGACCCATCATTCAACTTACCTTACAGCTATGGTGGAAACCTCAGACCACAAAATAGCATAATGCCGTCCAATGGATCTGCTGAGAGGTCGTCCTCCTTAATTTCTTGAGTTTTCTCTTCATAAGCTTGAGCAACATTTCTTACAGAGCAACAAAGGAACAAAAGGAACATAAGAATATCATGTTGTTGTTCTTTTGTGTTTCGTGACTTGACATTGTAAACTCGACTGCTTCTTGTAAAAATACTGGGGCATGAAAATAAAAAGGAAAAAAAAAATTAATCTTTTATCCTTCCACATGCCAAGCAGAGATATTGCAATCATGAGACAGCACTCTTACAAATGGCTGCAGCTCAGCTGACCTCAGCCTGGACCTCTGTTTACTGACCAGTGGAAAAAATGGTTCCCATGTAATCCAGCCATGGGCAGTGCTGCTCTGGCTTGTGACTGACTAACCAATGTTAACCAAACCAGTCCTGTTGCTGGTTTGGTTAACACCTATTGGCATGTATATGTGTACATGTATATTTAAAAAAAACATTTAAGTTAATTAATCTATTATTGCAGCAGCATCAAGAAAACACTATTAAAAATTATAATTTATGTATTATCTTCTGAATCACTTCTTGAGGTCTCTTGTAGCATTTAAAATGTAAATGTGAAGCATCTTGTGATCTAAAGTATTCTTTATGTTTTATAAATTGATCAGGACATCAATTACCTGTTAAGTAATTGATCACTTCCTGTTTCTCTGGGATATACACCCCAGAGACAAGAGACAAAAAAAATTCTTAGGCACTTTTCAAAATGAGAAAGACAAGAGAACATGCTAGTCAGATCTACACTCAGAGCAATAATCCTACAATTTGGGAATAAAAGAATAAGGGTGAATGAGGACACAAAATGATCTTGTGACCACTCACAGTGAAGAGGATGATAAGGGAACCTTGCAATTTTGAAACTGCAGTAAAGTGGTATTTTGCGCACAAATCTTTACTAAAACCATCAGATGACATAAGCATGTCAGGAAAATATATTTCTGTCTTACATCACAAACGTAAACAAGTTGAATTTTGTCATTCCAATCTTTATTTCTTAGCTACATATACACTTAATACTTTTTATCTTAAGATTATAAAGGCTAAGTTGATCCTTAATTAAGAGCAGCAGTGACTACTTATTATTGCAAAAGTTTTACTTTGGTTTGCAGTTATAAATAATAATACCATTTTGTGATTGGAGTAAAATCGGCAATCTAAATCTAAATGCAATATTTTGAGCTCCCTTTCATGGATCACCGTTTCCTCTCGCTGATATAACAAAATGTTGGATCCATATTTCAGCATCTCTTACATTATAGCTGTTAATTTTACTGTGGATTACAATACAAAAATTTACACACGCATCACAGTAGTGCGTCAAAGATCCTCCTCCTGTACTTTTTGGTTGACACATCTAGCAGAGAAAGTAAACATAGTTTAATTTACACCAGTCTGCGTGAGGTTTTACTCCGCAGTGGGGTCCTTGTGGGTTTCCTGGCTGTGCTTTGGATTTGGTTTATGTGTTCCGCCTGCTGCGCGATGCATGAGCAGTGGTAGTCATCCTGTTCATTTTATAGCACTCCCTGGAACTGAAGGCATGTGAACAGATGAGCAACTAAACATTTTAAAGAGTTTTCAAGATGGAAAATGAAAAAGGCAATGACTTAAAGGCAAACAATTTTTCACAATTTGTTAGATGTCAAACAATGAGGGATATAGACTGGTTTGCAGTTCGGATTGGCATACAAATATGAATGAAAAGCTACCGATGACTCGGAAAATTGAAACAGGGATCTGAAAATTGTTGGAATAGGATTCAAAGAACTTAAATATTTTTAAAGCAACACAGTGCAAATTTCCTTTTTTTTAAAGTTGTCTTGTTAGGAGCAACTTAAACATCATCAAAGCCATGAGCTGTCTGAGGACATGAACTCACCATAACAGCTTTTTATTCATAGCACATGCATGTTGATGATAGAAACTTTACTATGATATTTATGACTGTTTTGTTAATTAATAATTGAATGCTATACCTCTCCAGCTATACCTACTGTAATGCTCTATTATAGTTGAATCTATTGGTTCACAAGGATTATGCATCAAAAGAACCAGATGATGGAAAGTCATTTCGCTGTACTTGGTTCTATTAAAACTGAGCATGATGCTCAGCAAAATTATATACGCATTCGGTGATGTCAGAATCTTTCTAACATCACTAAAAACTTGTGTGGTTCAGTCATTACCAGTAACCAACTTCAAGTTACACCAAAAGATCACATTTTCAAAATTGCTCTTAAAGCTTTTTTTCACAGTTTTGCACTTTAAACCATGATCTTTCTTGTCAATGTCATTCTCATTTTTATCAGTGATTTGCGGTATAATAACGAGCCAAGCTACAATCAAGCTGGCCAGAAACATAACCTGGTCAAATATGAAGTTATTTGCAGTTTATGCAGTATTTGTAAGGTTCACCATTTAAAACCAAATGTAAAACTTGAATCTTTGAAAATGTTGTGCTATATCACGTGTAAATTAAAACTTCAAGCTGGATATCTCAAAATATCAATTACTAACCTGTTAATATTGATGGCGTTAGGCTATTGGAGCAATCACTCTGTATCTGTGTGTCAAAATAAAAGCTGTCATAAAATTAATTCTAGTCACAAAAATAATCCATATTATAACAACATGTATGTGAACGCCAGCAATAATAATTGTTCCATTTCATCATGGCAAAAAAAGATCACCATAGCTAAATATTCCAGGTTTTACTCAATCTACTTCATTGCAATGCACATTGTTACATTGTCATATTCAGATGTCAATGTATACTATTCAGCTCAGTCCTTTGGTGTATTTTTTTTTTATTTTTGCTTGAATTTTAACACAGTTTTGCTGAAAGTTAATATACCCTCACAATCACATGTCAGTGTGATGAAAAATCAGCTGCATCACTGGAGGCTGGAAGATGAAAACAACTGTTGCTAGTCATATGTTTTGTGTGTGTAAAGTTACATGGTTGTCACAGTTTGTTTATTTAGCTATTCTAGCTGTAATAGGTGAAATCACATTAAAATCAGCCAGGATGTTTTATGTCTTCCTTTGTTCTCTGAGCTTCCTATTGCCCAATGCCAGACTATATGGTGAATGTTGTAAGAGATTGAGTCTGAAGTTTTTAGTATGGTTTCATATGCACATTGATTTGAGACCCAAACATTTCCTGTGGATAAATAAGCTCCCAGGTTTCTTCCTAAATAAGGAAATGGAGAAGGCCCGTTCTTTTGGGTGCATATCTGTGCCAAGTGGTATGGAACTAATCTCCACAGAGTTATTTCTCATTAAACACAGGCCTCTGGGAGGAACATCGATGTGCGGACTGTGGATGGGGACAGTGAAGGAACTGTCTGTTCCTGCAGATGGGCTTCATTTAATGCGAGGCAGGAATAACTTTTTGACAGTTTTATTGCAGTCCAAACTACATGGCTAAGTAGAGACGCACAAGCCCTTTGTACAAATGGCAACAAAGCTGTACATGGAAGAATTTGTCTGTTTCGTTGTTGCTGATTGACAGACTCACACAGAACCCATTGGTGGGATACAGTTGAACTCAGCAGCAACCCAAGTGTTGATTCATGTGCCAAGCAGAACCATCCCAGACTCCTCAGCAATGCTCGGTGTAATTTTTCCGCTGACTGATTAATGATCAGTGTCCATGTTGACACTGAGCAGTCGCAACAGTTTGGAAGAAAAGGAGCACTGATTGAAGTTGGGGTTCAGTATGACTACAAATCAAGCTCACTTTTTGTTGTGAAGGTGCGATGAGTTATTACCTCTGTTCTTCCACTTCACTGATCCGAGAGTTTGTCTGTATGAAGATCCTCTAATCCAAACTTCTAGTCGTCTTCCTGTGGTTCAGAGCAATAGAGCTGTGTACTGTGACCTCCAGAAGGGAGTAGTATTATTTTAAAACCTTGTGGCATTAGGGTAATGCCTAGTAAAAGATGTGTTTAGTCTTGATTTATTTAATGCTTGTAGTATGTTTGCATTTTTATACTCCTCAGTTTTATAATCCTGTGTATAACAAAGTTGCAAGAGATTTTAGTGATAAAAAGTGAGCCAAAAAATATGCAACTACAAAGATGTGTCAGTTTTATGGCATGTTTTAAAAATACAATGTGACCCCAACTTGCACAGTTAGGGGCCTCAAACTGAAAAGTTCCAGTCAGGCTTCCTTCCTGTTATTTATAAAGACATAAATCACCAACATCACACAGTTTGGCCCTGACAGTACTTCTGGAGTTGCAGAATTTATTCCTCTAGGATGCTGCTGCCAGTGATTCGGGCTTACTTCCCCATAAAGACCATCTTCTCAAGAGGGAGCTGAGCCACACAAAGCCCGGAACGCAGAAAATATTAAGATCTTAAAATTTGGAACAAGATGTACCGTTGTACAGTATTAGGTGATACCGTTGTAATGCTGTGTAATATTGATATGAAAAATGAATTAAAACAATACTATCCAACCACATACAGGTGCATCTCATTAAATTAGGATATTGTCAAAAGGTGGGTTGAGTAATTTATTTCAAAGAGTGGAACACAGCATATAGATTCATTGAACACAGCATAATATACTCTAGATGTTCTTAGAGTGCAAACATTAATAGAAAGTTTAATGAAGGGAAAATGTGGGGTAAGAAATTCCTCTGACAACAGGGCTAATAATCCTCTCATTGGTACAGTTTATATCATTCTATCTGTAATGTATCTGTGTAACAAAAATGTAGAATAAGCTCAGATGACCTTATTCAATAAAACTGTTATGATAAAACAGAGGATATAGTATGTGGTGGTCCTTTAATATTTAATGGTGTTTTTAGACAAAATTTCAAACAGCTGAACTTATTTTGCTTTTAAGTGAAAGAAAGTATATTACTTTTCTTTTTGCCACTTGACCAGCAGTGTGAGGCAACAGGTTATTAAGGGACATTACTCAATAAAGACAAAGGAAGCTAATCACTTTGGCACTTCATCATCCCCTTAATGATGACTTTAATGCAAAAGATTAGCATTATGAAAATTTTTATATTGTAATTTTTCCTATCAGGAAGTCCAAAAATGTAAAAAGCTTTAAGTTTAAACAAAATACTGCACCAAGATTTCTGATTAACATAAATTTGAGACATTTTATTTCTCCTATTTTAGTTTTTGTTCATTAACTCCCTGTTAAATCGCAAATATAATTTAAAAATCCCTCATACTCAATCATCAAGCTCAGTCATATATCAGAAATTTTATTGTTCCGTATGTTTCCCAATAGAGCACTTTGCTTTCAGACTGCAGATTTATTTGTGGTCCCGAAAGTTTCTAAAGGTAGTACATTTTACTTTATTAGATTAATGGAATGGCGGTGCATGTTCCTTTCAGTCAACAAACTAGACAGGCTTTGACAATTAAACAGAGACAAAGATTATCTGTCGTTTCTGCTCAGCAACTGACATGCAGAAGACCTCATAATAACAGACTTTTCTGAAAAAATGAGGTTACTGTTTTAGTGTCGTGACTCAGTCTGCATGTTGTCACAGTCCCAGCAAATGGTTTTTACTGAGTGGAAGACTTTGTGTGTGTTATGAAATCTGTTGCGTGTCACTGGAAATCCTCTCAGAGACATCAAACTTTGAGTTTTCACTTTGTCTGGTTGAGTGTGTAGAAGTATAAAGTGTCTGGCCACAAAACTGGCAGGCGTATCGAACCCCGGCCCTGTCTTTGTCTCAGTTCATCAGCTGAGGGGATTTAGTCTTCAGCTCACACGGCCAACAGCAATAATAAACAGGAGACTGTTGCTCTGCTGTCCCAAATGTATTAAGTCAACAGTGTGAATTTCTCACTCTAAAGTTTTAGTTGAGAGCAGTTTTTTTTTTATTATTTATGCTTTGTGCAAAGACTGTATTTCTTGCAGCATTATACACACATTTGTTTCTCTGTTGTTGTAGATGATGTTTTAAGTAGAATTTGGATGTGACAGAGGGGATAAATGAAAAAAGAAGAGCATCTGCAGAGTTTAATAAGGATTGAACAATCTGACCTGCACTGCTCTGCATTAAACTGCAATGCACTGCATGCTGCTGTGTCTGCAACAGCAACTGGCAGGTTTTGCTGAGTCAGAGAGCGTTCACACAGCAGTGATGAGTAAGCCACTTTCCTTGTGCTCAGCTCTGCCTCTCCCTGGTAGATCCTGCAGACTGCACAGAGTCAAGGATTGCCAGAGGATCTGCAGAAAAAATGTCATCATTTGAACCATCTCCTCAGATGTCTCTTTACTACTCAGTACAGTTTCCATAACTGATTGATGCATGACTTGTTTCTTAGTCATTGTGGTGGCTAGTGGTCAAAGCTTAATCCGTGATTTTTCATTATTATTATTATTATTATTATTATTATTATTATTATTATTATTATTATTATTATTATTATTATTATTATTATAGTAAATTCCAGATTGGTCCTTGTTAGCAGGAAGCATCCTCTGTTCACTAACTCTCTGCAGATGTTGTCTGAGCTTCTCCTACTGTTTTTATGCCGTCTTCGTTCCCCTTGTGGGAAAGTTTTTATATTTAGCTACTTGAGTCCAATATTGTGTGCATTGCATTCACATGAGGAAGTGATTTATGGGAATATCATCTTATAGTGTACTAAAACGCATGGTGTTTAAAGAGAAGTCAGCTCTCCCAGTCACCTCTCTTGATAATGTTGCTATTAACCTTTTCCTCTTTTTTTCTTTCCTCACAGAAAAACTCTATAACTCCATAGGACGGGAGCTGCGGAGGGCTCTTTTTTCTCTGAAGCAGATTTTTCAGGTAATTCTTTAGTATATGTTAATTATTTGACAATACTTTGAGAATGTATTCACACCCCTTGAGCTTTTCCACACACAACTGGCCATTTTGCATCATAAAATCTAGATTTGTTTTATTTCAGTTGTGTGCCGGTT